>NW_017306518.1:966169-980143 GCF_000935625.1 Nanorana parkeri | reverse complement strand
TTTTTTTTTTTTTTAAAAATATATCCCTTGCTCTGTTATGTTCATTGCACTACTGTGACTATTAGTTACAAGAATGATGGTGTATGGTTATTGGAAAAATGCAGCTACCCATTTTCTCCATTTGCTGTCTTGTCTGGACTTTAAAAACAAAATCTATATGGCTGATACACATATACTATGCCATTTGGTGCTTATCACTAACAATTATGCTGCATCTTTGATACTGGTCCCATCCAAACCCTCCTTCCAAAGGAATAAGTGTTGCATGTAAAATGTGCCTGACATGTTAAAAGCCCAATTACCATTCAGTACAAAACACACAAAAAACCCAGCACACCTGCCAGCTGGCCTGCAACAAAACAAATTACCCTGTCAACCGTATGCGTTAAAAGCAGAGGTTTTAGTTGCACAAACGTTTGGCCAAAAATATGTAGAAGCCACACTGCCACCGTCAAGGCACCTCTGCAAGGTGTGGTCCTAACTATTTATACGAGTATCCAAGTGGGAGCATATTGATGCAGTCGATAAATTGAATGCAGGTGTACCAGGAGGTGTGGGTATTGACCACCCAAAGTAATTCCACCTCTCCACATTGTAAATGGCTACATTAACCTCAGCTGGTCAACTATTGCTCAATCACTGCAATAAGAACTTTCAAGATCTTCTCCCCACTAAAGTGCAATTATATCAATTGGACTTGCTAGTAGAACATGCCTTTTGACTACATATTAATTAGGCATGTGGGTTTATGCTACCACCCTAAGCAAATGGGCAGATTCTCCCTCCCCTTCTCCCCTCGGATGAAAGCATTTTTGTCATGATATTTTAAGGAGAGTCCAGCAGCAACATGGAAAGGTACCTACCCTAGATCCACCCCATCTGGGAACCCGGTAGCTTCATAGACTGTCATTTGATGAAATAGTTGGTAATAATTAGGGATTATTGTAAAACATTGTTTTGGGTATTTAGACATGACACATATGGGACCTTCTTTTCTGTGGAGCATGAAATACAGTGATCAATGGGCAGCCATTTTCTATGTAGCCCTTTTTCTTATACTTTGGTTTTCTTCTTCTTAGGACTCTCCGCTTAAAGCGGTTCAGATGTTGTGGGTAAATCTTATTATGGACACATTTGCATCACTTGCTTTGGCAACTGAGCCTCCAACAGAATCTCTTTTATTGAGAAGACCTTATGGGAGAAATAAACCTCTCATATCGCGAACAATGATGAAAAATATTTTAGGTCACGCAGTCTACCAGTTAGTTGTGGTCTTTACACTGCTGTTTGTGGGTAAGTGTGTTTTATGTGAAGCACAATTGTTTTTTTCTTTTACACAACTTTGCCTTTTCATTCCCATACCAATAAAGATGTATTGGTGTTACTGATTTCCATTTAATACCAAGGGCCCATTCTGTATGTAAAAAATTTAATTTCTGGTAGCGTGCTGCAATGCATGTCTGTTGGCATGGTGTGTGATGGTGCCATTCAAAATGAATGGCACTTCATTGCACCAAGGCATGCAACGTGCAGGTTAACGCAACACCGTAGTGTAAATGGGTCCTAAAAGAAACTCCTGTTTATTAGACTGGAATACATGGTAACGGTTACGTTTATCAGTTCCTATCAGTTACATATATTCTTGCCCATATTGCTTCAAGCATCAATGATACAATGTCATGCATGATTTAACCATATAGTTTGGCTGCTGTATCATGTGTTTGTGTGACTCATGACATATGAGCAGGTGATAGGGGACAAAGGCAGTACTTAAGAAGATTTAATGGAAGTTAAATGAGATGATCTGTCAAACTACCCAACTTGGCAGACTGTGAGTGAGGATTGATAGTAAATGCTGGTGCCAGGAGGTCCATTGATGTTACACTAATGGGCCATTGAAGACAAATGCAGTCACTGTATACAGGGCCGGATTTATGCTGCACCAAGGCCTGGTTCTTCAATGTTTGAGAGGTTGCGTATATGATGCTAATGATTTAGATAAAGTGTGTGTCAACATCCTTTAGTAAATCGGCCTCAAAGTGTGTCAGTCAGTCATTGTTCCAAATGTTTGTTTCTTTTAGTCTAAAGTCCTTGCTTTGTCTAATTTCTGCCCTTTTAAAACAGGTGAGGTGTCAGTAGTAGTAGTAGTAGTAGTGATCTTACCTGGTTTGCTTCTTACCATGCTTGGCATACAAAACATCTATCATTCAGTGAGTAAAGAATGTTTACAAATTATAACCTGAAGCAGGCAGTTAGTTACTGCAGCAAGATTCTTGCAGCATAGCCAAGCAGTTAGTGGATGCAGGTTAGAGGCAATTTCAGCCCAGTTGGTCTGTTTATTGAAACATCAGAAGTTTCAGACTTTCTTTTTAGTTGGTAGAATCTTAACATGTTTAATGTCTTAGCCATCCATTGTCTGTAGTTATCGGATAAATAATTACAGCTAATATATGCTTATTTTGTGTGGCATATCAAGGCATTTAAAAGGTTTCTACAGTAAGCGGTCTACTGTTATCCAGCTACCTGGTAAAAAATCCATTGTGCCCTCAATTTTCTGCCGATCCTCTGCAACCTTGTAGGAGAGAGGGCTCTGCAGCATGAGAGGGTAGAGAACCTGGGCTGAAGAGTGCGATTGCCACTGGTAGTGTACAGATACAGTACCGTGTTATCCTGTGGGAAGCTGCGTCTGTGATCGAGAGCTGTGTGCGTGCGCCCCCTAGTGATCATTTCTAGTACTGTAGGCCCATGGAATACAGTACAGCAAACTGTAGATCTTCAGTCCCACTGTCAGGCAGCCCCAGTGCACACCGGCCATAAGTAAGCGCACACCTCTGTATGCTCTGTTTCCTCCAGTCAGCTGGAATCTACTATACAGTATGAGAGCACCTGTATTATATTGCACTAATACCAAGTGTGTATTTGTCTCTGCTTTTGATTACTGTATTTCAATATTAATATGAAGTCAATACAGAGTTTATGGTATAGTATGGGGTATGGCATTACCGTATTTGCCGGTGTATAAGACGGGGTTTGGAACCCAAAAAAATTGCCCGAAAATCGGGGGTCGTCTTATACGCCGGGTATACTGTATGTAGCTTCGGCTACATACAGTATACCGTGCTGAGCCAATCACGGCAGGCTATGTATTCTTTAATACAAAGCCTGTATTTACTGAATACAAAGCCTGCCGTGATTGGCTCAGCGCTGAGCTAATCACGGCAGGCTATGTATTAATGAATAATTACTTGAATTAGGCTCCAAGTTATTCTATCATTTGGTCAGCATTTTGTGCTCACCTTGTTTTTACAGCCTTAAACTGCTGCCAACATATAAATGCTCACTCTTGGCATTTTGAAACGTTCGACTTCTTTAAGAAACCTATCAAATGTTTTTTTTTCTGTATGGTGAACTATAGCACAATTTTTGTAGATTCCTTTAGGCTGGTGATTCGAAGTTCTCTTTTCAGAGACATTAATCTGAATAAATGTAATTTCTTTTTCACAGGCGAGAAACTTTTTGATATTGACAGTGGTAGAAACGCTCCCCTCCATGCGCCTCCATCACAGCATTATACCATTGTGTTCAACACATTTGTTATGATGCAGCTTTTCAATGAAATAAATGCCAGGAAGATTCACGGGGAAAGAAATGTGTTTGAAGGGATTTTTAACAATATGATCTTCTGCAGCATTGTATTAGGTACTTTTATAATACAGGTAAGCGAGCAATGGTTTTATCTTTTAATCAAATGGTTTTCTGGGTGTTTATGAACAATACATTTCTGTATATATTAAAACTGATTTTTTTCAAATCTACATGACAATTCTCATTTCATGTGGTGAGCCTCTATAAATTCTGATGCAAGAAACATTATTCAGTTGTACCAGAGGTTACTTGTTTTCCTAAATTCTCCTTCCCAACCTACTGTTTTATATGCCTACTAAGAGAAAATAGAGGTGACCATTAGAGGTGACCAGAAGATCTGTAATTATGTCCTTCAGAGATGAGCAAATCCATCATCCCAGGTAGCCAACATACCTATAAATATGCAGCTGATGACTTTTATCTGAGGTTTTTTTTTTGGTCAGTGGAAGTACTGAACCGTTTCCATGGCTATAAATTCAACTTAAAATTTACTACTCTTCTTTACTTTTTAATAAGATCAGAACTTGTATGAATGTGCCTTGCATTTGTTGCACTTCTAATGTCTGTTTTTGATAAGCAATGCATTTTGCATAATTTGTGCAAAGATTTGTATAAGTCATAGATATGAATGTAGTGACCACTATTTTTCTTATCCGTTTTGTAGATCATAATTGTTCAGTTTGGTGGAAAGCCGTTTAGCTGTACAGATCTGACAGTAGATCAGTGGCTTTGGTCGGTTTTCCTGGGTATGGGAACATTACTTTGGGGCCAGGTAAATCTTTCATTATGTTTTGAAGTTTTGCATAAAATGTTGGATCCAGACAAGGGCTTCCTGCCTCATAATAAGTTTTCTTCTAATACCAGTATGTGTTTCCCACAATGTTTTGTCCTCCGTATCGCCTTGATTACTAATTATTAGCGATTGACACTGAAGCATGCTTCATAGTTTATTGTTATTAACTGCTGCATTTATTCAGATGCATATTTTTCTTTGTCTGTATGTGAAGGCTTAGAACGCAAGATCTGGGAAGTCCTTTTCTTAATACTTTTAACATGTGAATTTAGGTAATGCTGATATTGCTAATAAGTTTGCAGTTTTCTTTTTTTTTACTTCAGACATATTTTTGCTTTCTTTAGCTGGTAACCTCAATACCAACAAGTCGTTTGAAGTTCCTAAAGGAAGCAGGTCATGGGACACAGAAGGATGACATTCCTGAAGAAGAGCTTGGTGAAGATGCGGAGGAGATTGATCATGCAGAGAGGGAGTTACGCCGTGGTCAGATCTTATGGTTTAGGGGCCTAAACAGAATTCAGACTCAGGTATGGTCTTGAATAAGGCAAGAATTTTGTATGGGTTAAGGGAAAATATTTAAAATTGTAGCTCATTTGTTACTGCTAACTAAGTTCAGGTGGCTGGTTCAGAATGGTGTGCGTGAGCTCTCTACCTTTTGTATTTTCCCTCAATACGCTTGAAAGAATCTTAGTTTTTCTTGATCTTCTTTTAAGCTTTCTTTTCAATTTGCTTTTATTAGCTACTCTATAAAAGTGCCTTTCTCTTTTTTTTTGCTTCTTTTATTTGTTGTAGATGGGATGGTCCTTTCTCTTGTTCTCTCTCTCTCTTGCTGAGCAAGCTGTCACAATCTCTGATTCCTTGCAGATGGATGTAGTGAATGCTTTCCAAAGTGGAAGTTCCATTCAGGGGGCTTTAAGGCGGCAACCCTCCATCGCCAGCCAGCATCATGATGTAACAAATATTTCTACCCCTACACATGTAGTGTTTTCCTCCTCTACCGCTTCTACTACTGTGGGGTGTGAGTGTGTGTTCCTAAGTGCATGAAATTAACACATCCTAATCCACACACCTAACCTTTCTCATTTTCTCCTCAGTTATGTCATTGTTCAGGCTGTTCATAAAGCTTTCCCTTCACAAGGATAATACACCCTGTGTGTTTATTTTTAGAGGGCTAATGGACTGGTTTGATTATTAGCAATTGCAAGCTTAAAGTCTGATATCCTGCACGTTTAATTTATAGATCTTGCTTCATCAGTTATTTGTTTTTTATTGATGTTCTTGTATATATGGAAGGTGCCAGTGTTGGTAAATTTTCGAGTATATGCCTAGTGTAGCGGATATTTGTTTTGGTTGTCTATATCTTTATATCCATGGCACACAGATTGCAATTTTATACACAGGTCTCCTTAAGGAATTACTTTTTTGTTGTTGAAATGTTTTGAACACACAACTAATTTAATTAGTTCCACTTCCTTAAATATGTTTTTCCTCTTTTAAGGAGAAGTGTTTGTGTTCTGTAGTGTTTAGCAGTTGGGCTTTCACTTGTCGTGGTGGTAGCTTGCTTTAAGGCAGTGTTTCCCATACATGTCCAAGTCTTGTCATCAATGCAGGGATTGCAAGTCATTTCACACATGCACAAGTGGTGTAATTAGTGTTATTTATCGAAATTGAAAGAAGGTACCAAAGCCTACCAACCCCCTGGGTCTGGAGACCACAGTCTTTGTAAATTACTCACACTTAATAGAGATCGGGAAAGAACAAGAAAAAATAACCATAAAACCATAATAAAAGTCAGACAACTCCTACTAAATCTGACTTCCCCCCTGCCCTATAGACTTAAAGCCATAAGACGCACTAGTACTAGGTCCTAAAGGTTGTCTGGTAAATCAGCACCTCCAAAATTAGTGTCTGCTTATAAATGATACAATCCAGTTTACCAAAGTTAATGTTCATAAAATCTCTGTTTTCATAGAGACTTGCCTAAAGCTATAAAAAACAAAATACTAGACATGAACTGTTGAGATTTGAAAGCAGCTTTTGGAAATACTGCTGTAAGGAAACTAACATCAGTCTCCTCCTAGAAAAAAAACAACAATTAATGATCATAATGCCATGTGGCATGCCAGAATATATTTTAATATTTTTTTATAACCATGGCTTGACATGCCCAATACCCAGGTAGTTGATGCACCTGAATATTGCAGCTCGGGGGGCCTACATTTTTTTTCAAGCCTTTCCTATAGGTGACAAGGGAAGCAACTATTTCCTGGCTCTTTAGCTGCCTGCTGTCTGCTAGATTTAAGTATGCAACATTTTGAGGAAAACTATCTTTGATGGCATTCGGACTTGACAGGCATTGGAGTCAGGCCCAAACACAGAATTTTGCATTGAGTTGATTTCTCTGATTCCGCCATCCAACTACCTCTGATTTCTAAGTGAGATATACATAACTCTTGCTTGTTTGTAGGTGACCAAATACTTATTTTCCACCATAATTTGCAAATAAATTTGTTCCAAATCAGCCAATGTGATTTTGTCTGGATTTGTTTTCTCATTTTGTCTCTCATAGTTGAGGTCTACCTATGATGCCAATTACAGGTCTCATCTTTTTAAGTGGGAGATTTTGCACAATTGGTGGCTGACTAAATACTTTTTTGCCCCACTGTATTTTAAGTGGTATGACAAGTCCTTGAATAGAGCCTTATTTTTAAAGTGTAAGCATTACCATGGTGTGCAGCATGCTTCAGACAAGGTTCATTTTCAGATATAGATGCATGTACTAATTATTGGACTTAAAGGGTAAGTATACCTTTTCACATAAATTGAAAAGGTAATCTAACTTACAACATCCTCCTTACCTCCTCGGTTCCTACTGCAATGATGACCCTTACTGGCTGACCATGCCCGCCTATATAACTTCACTACATGGCACAAGAGGCTGTATAATGACATAATGCTTGCAAAGGGGAGCAAATATTGGCTCAGTGCAGCCATGTATCTGAGCAAGCAAATTAGAATATCTTCAGAGCATTCCTCCTTCTGGAACACAATGCGATTCTCATGGGTCAGTATTTTCATGTGGCCATGGTGATCAATGGCTGTTGTCCATTGCATGTATTTTGTTGCTATACAGCTTCTGGGGCCGTTCTACTGGTTGGTGAGGTCCCTGGAGATACTTGGAGGTCCATTATTAAGCAATGAACCAAACAAATGCCAGGCAGGTTCTTTCAGCCTCTTCTTGGGTTGAAATGCATAAAAATACTATTTTCCAAACTAGTAATTGGGTGGTTTTCCAGATTAACAGGTCATTTTCCAGGTATGTTAATTGTTAGAACCAACTTAACCTAAATGCGATATTTTAGTGTTAAGTAGACTGCAAATGGTTTAGTCATCCGCTATCGTCTTGTACTGATTTAAGTGAAGTGACTTCTTTATAGTACCTACGGTAGTAGTACCACACTAGGCAGTTACACAAGTAGATATCACCCACTTGTATGTGGATTAATTTAGTTTATTATTGGTTATGAAAATTCAATTAAACACCTTTTGTAATGGTCTCAGGAGTCGGGAAAGACCATTAGTGTTCACATCAGCCCTATTGGGCAACATTGCCCAATGCATAGACGAGGCAATTTGCCTTACCGTATTTCAGTTCACACCAACGGGCTGCATGGGTGTGCCCTAAAAAAACAAGTAGGACGTGTTGCATTTTTACATTGTTGGTTGTGCTGTAATATATAGCAACATGCTGCTGGGCATGGACTGCAAACAACAAAAACCAGCAGGTGGCTGTAATGCCCTCAACTATGTTGTTGTGAATGCCCCCTTAGAATCCATGTGAGATCTGAAAAATCTCCATGTAATTCAGCATACCAGCAGCCACATAAAAGTGAAATATCAGCGTTTGCACTTATTTATCCAGCTGTTCTATGAAGATGACTGAAAAATTGTCTTAGTGGTTCCTGAGGACTAGAAGCGGGAGAACTGAGGTAAAACGGTTACATGCTGCAATGAGGCAAATGTTGATGGAAAGACATTTTAGTTGAGGTACAGTAATTAAGACATGAAGGTAAATATACATGAACCAAATGTGACCAAGTTCAGCTCAAAATCCTGCCTAGAGGAATTCTTTCAGAAATGTTATTTGTCCATATAGGGACCCAAATGACTGGTAAATGAGTACTGGCCTGTTTTTTGGCATGGTTCCTACTTGATATGTGGTAAAAACTTTTATTTTCTTCCTAGATGGTGGGGAAGGGTTTGAACCACTGTCATTTTTTTGTTTGTCCTCAATGAAATGATCCCAGTGACTAGTTCATAGAGATGGGCATTTTTCGTCTATGGGGACAAAGACTGCAACAACAACATTGTTAGTAGTGGGTAAAAGTTTGAACCCATGTGGTTCCTATTCCGGTTTTTAAAATCTTTCTCAAAGGGTAACACAACTTGTTGTGAAGACTTGTTTATAACCAGATTTCTTAATTTTGTTTTTTCCTTTTAATTCCTCATATGCTTCTTGATTAGTATCTGGATTATCTTGCATATCTAGGCATCTTCTTTAGTCTAAAGTAGAATGGATATAATTGGTTATGTTTTCATTAGAGGGTCAGTCAGTTTTGTAATGTTAGCTAGTGTAATCAGCCTCTAATTGTCTAATCTGGCAAAAAGAGGGGTTTTTTTGTTTTTTTTAAACCTTCTGTTCAGCACATACTGAACATTCTCATTCTGGGCATACCAGAGCATAAAATGAAACAGATTGCTTCTAATGAACCTTTTGGCAATAGGCAAGTGAGACTTTTACATTGCCAATCTATGTATACAGAGCACTATATATTTGAAGCTCCCAGGAGCAGAAAAAGCAACAAAACGTCATATTTTTCTATACTATGCAGAACACTACACAAAGTGTATAAATGCATATGAAAGGTGCTAGAGTCCAGCACCCTTACATATGCATTGATAGTTTTAAGTTGCTGAACCTGTTTCACGCTTGACAGAAGTAGGCCACTCTCACACATTGCACTTTGCAGAAAAATGGATATGAAATCTGTGTCGCTGCCATTTTTTTGTGTGGTACACTAGGCTTAGTGTAAAAAGCTAATAATACAAAACTGACTATTGTTTATAGTAGGCCTTAGCAGTGTCTAGTGGAAAAAACGGTTAGTGCTGCTCATGTTTTCTAAACAGTTTCCCACATACTGCTATGGTTTCTATGGGGAAAAAGAAAATATTTTCTTTTGAACACTTCAGATCATGTAGACTACTGTCACTTAGTGCTCATGAGTTATGCTTCTTTTTTTTTTTTGCTTTGGCTTCTAGTTATACAAATCATAAGCAGATTTACAATGATTTGGTATATACTCGAATATTTACACTTGTGAGGTATAATACACAGTTGTGTGCTTGTTTGCTTTACTGCATGACTTTCTGCAGCACCAAATTCATTGTGCTATTCAGCTTACATAATGCTTGGCTTCATAGTTGGTATCCTAATTCCTGGCATGAGAATTGGTTTACCTGTTGTGCCAATATTTTTTTTTTCCTTAATTTGTTTATAAAAAAACAGCTAAATATTTTTGAACACTTGTAAAATATTTTGGCACTAGATTTTTTTTTGTCCGTTACTAAATGCAGTATGAATGTAATAATTTTGTTTTCCACCACAAAAAACATCAGTGTTCTTTTTATTATATTGACTAAAATGTCTGTTTATTTTTACAGTGTGTTGCAAGTTCACTGCATTTTGCACAGTTTTGACTCATTGTTGTAGTATTGTGAATTCAAAATCACATACAAACCATATCCAGACCAATGTTTTCCTAACCTTGTTAAAATATTTTTCTTTTCTTTTTTTCTTTTCATTTGCTCTGTGACCTTGACAGATTCGAGTGGTGAATGCATTTCGTAGTTCTCTTTATGAAGGATTGGAAAAGCCTGAATCGCGAAGCTCAATCCACAATTTCATGACACACCCAGAGTTTAGAATAGAAGACTCTGAGCCTCATATTCCGCTTATTGATGACACAGATGCTGAAGATGATGCTCCCACAAAACGTCACTCTACTCCACCTCCCTCTCCCAATCAAAATAATAATGCTGTCGACAGTGGAATACATCTTACAATAGAACCGAACAAGTCAGCTACCTCTTCATCCCCAGGCAGTCCACTACATAGTCTGGAGACTTCACTCTGATTGTAAGATGAATGTCAACATTCTAGCTGATTTGAAAAGAGAACTGGGTCCTTTACACACATTGAAGCAGGCAGATGAGAGTGCCTGCTCCTTGGACTTCAAACGAAGACTCACTTGTATGAATGTAGATTTATTTTTTTAAGAAAAAAATGCTTTCTGCCAGACTTGAGGGTGCTTTTCTTGGGAAGGAAAAGGGATGGGATAATTGGGATGAACTCTTTGACAAGATACTTTGTAACCCAGCAAAAGCAACCTGCAGAGCATCAGTTACACTAAATGATGATTGGCCTGGACAGTGTGTTAGGAACATTCTAGTTTATATTGATCCACATTATTATTATTTTTTGGGGGCCCGGGGTTGTTCATTTGATTATTTATGTTATAAATGATACAGATCTGTTTACAAGGTTTATAGATATTTTCTCCTGTTCATAGAAGGGAAGTTTCCTTATTTGCGATGAAAGACAAAATGTCCTTTAAACACTGCTGTATTTTCAAGAAAAAAGGGGTGTTTCTATTGAAATTGTTTGAAAAACTTTGCCTGCAATTTATTTGCTCAATATTGTAGATAAATGAACCAATAGCCAAATACAAATAGAAAAAAGAAAAAACACTAATGCTTCAGGCAAGATAAAAGCAGCAGTGTTCTAATTAAAATGATGGCCTCTGTCCTTAGTTTCTTTGAGAGTAAAAAATAAAAAGAAAGCTCACATTTACTACTTAATGGTTTTCACATGATTTTTTTTTTTCATGTTGAAGAAATGATAAAGAACTTTTTGTTCCAAAGTTCCAAACAGAATTTTGTGAAATGCAGGGCATCGATGTGTGACGGATCTTGCTTGAAATCCTTTTGCTATCTCCGTCAAAATATATAAAATCAAAATACATCAAAACTTTAGTCTTCTTAATTTTCTTTTTTTTTGTTTGTCTAAACATGTTAGTTTTAGCTCTGTCTTGGTGAACTGTGAGTGGAACCGTGTTGATTTTCTAATCTTTAGATGACCTTCATACAGCATGAGGGCCTGTTGGCATTTTGGAAAAAAAAAAAACAAACACAAAGTTACTACTAGAAAGTAGTACAGTCATACATGTTTTCCTTTTTGTTTTTTGGAACTTGTTTGTAAACACAATAAACATGCCCTTTTACTAAATACAAATGCAGCAATGTTTTCTTGCAGATGTTGCCGCTGTGTGTTTCAGTGGCTGTGCATGTTTCAGGATAACATCAATGATGTGTTTTGAAATATGTATATAATTGGTAGTTACTGAATTCAGCCAAATCTGCTGACAATCTACCCATATAGCAGTCAAAAAAAAAATTGAGAAGAGCTTAAAGGGATAGTACACTTCATACTAATATTTTACCTTTGGGTAGAGGTGGATGGGCTGAATTATTCGCTTGCTTTTTATCTCTTAGAAGATTCACTCTGGATTTGCTCTTCGCCCCTTACGTCAGCAATGCATGCAGCACAAGTTGTTTCAGTATTTTGCTGCGTTGGGTACATGAAACATGCTTATATGTGTAGTGAACAAACTAAGCAGAGCCAATGCCTCCTATATTTTTTTATTGTATAGAATAGGCCAGCGGACAAAGACCCAAAACCGAAATATAACGTCTGAGATTGTGTTTTCCTACATAAATGTGCTAGTGCCATCTGTTTAGACATGTGTCTTTAACAGGTATACCAATTTGATATTCTAGAAAAGGACATTTATTGTAATTATTGGTTTAGCATAATTCATGCTCTCCGTTACAACAACCGGAAGTAAACCTGCTTGTCTTTGTATGTACACTAAAAACCTGATGAAAATATACATGCATGCATGCATACATACAAACTTACTTACATACTCCACATGGACCACACATGATGACTGCACATAATGAATTCTCTAGTCACAAGCTGTTTGAACAGAGACCATATAAAGAATATGTCCACATTCCAAAACCTTGATACAGTACTAAAATATACATGTGTACTGTTTTTTGCCTAACAAATAGTTGAGTGTTCCAAGCACAACTAAACAATTTCACGTAATACCTTTATAATAGCTAGGTGGAAATTGTGCATGCATGCTTGCCTACAAAACCATCTTTCCTGTGGCTTTATGAAACACCCAACATTTAGCAGCAACCCCTATTAGTTGTTCGCTGAGCTTATGCAGTTGCCTTAGTCAGAGAGGAGTAATGTGTTCCCTTTTATAGGAAGTAATCTGCAGCAACTAGTTTCATTTTTAAACAAGATCCAAATGTGCAAGCCAAGGGCTAGAGTGGTTTTTGTAGGCGCACTACAAAGCCTTCAAAACTATATTTAAAACATTTAAATCTTTATTGAAGCCATAAAAGACAGACTTAAAAAAATGTGTCTCCATTGCTAGTGTACATATTGAACAATACAAATTCCTCACATGTTACCGTGCGCATTTTATACGTTGATTAGGATGGCCACTCCAGAGATAACTATCTAATGGTGACTAAATTCCTCAATGCGTTTTGCTGATGGCAGCTTCCTCAGGAGGATATAACTTGTAATCCAGCAGAGTCGGGTGGAGGAGAGTAGCACACCCGGTCATCAGCTCCCCTCCAGGGGGGCCACATGAGGAGCAACAGCAGCACAGGGGCATTGCTGTGAAACAGTACCTATAGCTTAATTCACAGTGTAAATTAACCTCTCCCTTAACCTATCCTGAGGAAGCTGGCATCAGCAAAACACATTGAATTTACAGCCACCATTACATTGTTCTCTGGAGTGGCCATCATAATGAACTTGTATGCACATTGTAACACATAAGGAATTTGTATTCAATGTGTATTTAGTCTGTCTTTTTATGGTTCCAATAAAGATTTAAATGAAGTTTTGAAGGCTTTATAGTGTGCCTAAAAAAACAAATCCCACTCTAGCCCTTGGCTTGCTCATTTGGTTCTTGTTCATTTGATATGGGGTGTGGCACCTGGGTCTTCCTCTGTTGAACACCTTGTGTGTATTTAATACTTTCATTTTTAGACCCAAAACTATACCTTCTGCTTTCTTTGCAGCCTTATCTAAAAACATGTGGATGACTGTCAAGCCAGTGTTTCATGTTTTTTTTTTATTTTGCACTGCCACGTTAGATTCTATGTGTTGGGGGTGCTCAAAGACTGCACAATAAAGAGCAGACACACTGCCGACAAAGGCTTAGGGAGGCAGAGGGAGGAGACTAAAGTCACTGAATAGTGAACATATGGCTTGAAAGTGGACCTCACTAAAACTTGCACTTCACATAAATTGTTGGGTTGATGTCAATAGGACCAAGTAACATTAAAAAAAAAGCTTGCTGGGGGGGGGGGGGGGGGGGTGTCTT
>NW_017306518.1:961105-966120 GCF_000935625.1 Nanorana parkeri | reverse complement strand
ACCAGGGGGGGGGGGGGGGGGGGGGGGGCATGTCTCTCACTCATTATACCCATAGATACCTAGACACATACAGAAAAGATTCTCGCATAAATACGAAGTTCCCCACATTTGCAAAAAACTGTATAATATATAGATGTATTTCACTGTGCAGGGCAAAGAGGCAGCATCTGCAAAAGGTCCACCCAACCATCTTATACTTGTTTTGCCTGCACTCGCTTGTACCTTCCTCTGTCACAACTGGCATCCCTACCAGTGCTTCTCAAGGTCACATTGCATTCTATACAGATGTATTACCAAGCAATACTGGCCCAAAAATCATCTAGATTTGGCTGAAAAAGAGGGCACCGGTGCTGCAAAACAATACCATGTGAGTGGAATTTACTGAAACTGGAGTAGACAGAATCTGGAGCAGCAGTGCATAGTAACCAATCAGCTTTGATCTTCAGCTTGTTCAGCTAAGCTTTGATTGTGACAGAAGCTCATTGGTTGCCATGCACAGCTGCTTCAGATTGTCTGGTCTTAGAAAACTGATCTTAATGTGTTCCTGAAGATGAAGCTCTTCTGTATTAAAATTCTTGTCAAATTTATGAACATTTTTCCTTAAAACATCAGTGCTCAATCTCTACCACTCACATTTTTATTGTCGTAGGGGGGTTATTTGTAAAAGCTGGGAAAAAGAAACCCAGAATAGTAGTAACATTGTTGCCCAGTGAACAAATTGTATTTATTTTTTTCCTGAGAAAATTAAGAATGGAATCTGCCTCCATTCATATTGCAGTTCAGGTTTAAATCTTATGAATTAAAGATGGCTATTGACAGTGGAATTTCAACATAGCTGGTCTTTACAGCTTTCCAGGCTCGTGGTCCCGTCTCTGCATGTCTTCTTGCCATTCCACTTGCCTCTAGGACTACCATCTGATTCCTCTAAACAATTTAGTTCCCCCACAGTGAGGGACTCCACCTTGACTAAGGCTGGGCACACACCTTACAACCATCGCAAGACTTTTGTCTTGCGATGGTTGTAAGGTACTTTAAAAAAACGTATGATCTGCCTATCTTGCATGGGCAGATCGTACTTGCGATGATTGCAAGATATGCCCCCTGAGGGGCGGGCTTCCGATGACCGCAATGCCGAACGGGCACTGTGCGCTTGCGCACACCGGCCCGTCCGGCTTTTATCTTATGAACATGCTACACACCCGCCGAACATCGTATGATGATCGGCGGGTTTTAAACATGTTCGTAAGTTTAAAGTCGTGCGACCTTACAGTAGTAGAGGTCGCATGGCTTCCACACACCTTACGATAATCGTACGATCGCTGGATTTCCCGTGATTATCGTAAGGTGTGTGGGGACCTTAAGCCTCCTAATACAGACTCCAAGGGACACCATCTAGATGTTGCAGTGCCTTCGCCACTGGGGGTATAAGCCTTGCTCAAACAGTTCTTCCAAAGAACATTGTCTTGGAAGCTATCTCTCCTTTAACAGTAGAATCTGGGTCTGCCTCAAATACTGCACGGAGAGCAGGGCGAAAACATTCTTGGAGACCCTTGTGCCTCCCCAGGTTACTGGGGGTATAAGCCTTGCTCAAACAGTTCTTCCAAAGAACATTGTCTTGGAAGCTATCTCTCCTTTAACAGTAGAATCTGGGTCTGCCTCAAATACTGCACGGAGAGCAGGGCGAAAACATTCTTGGAGACCCTTGTGCCTCCCCAGGTTGTCAGAAGGTGGATTACCATAGTCTCCTGCTGCAGGTACTCTCTGCTTTTTCTAGATACCTTGCCTTGTCCTGCTCTATAGGATATGCTTTCAGGGCTTTGGCTAAGATTCCTGTCCCTCTCTTCATAGCTGTTGATGCTCTGTAGTACCACAGCTGTGGTTGGTGTTAGGCAGGCTCCAGAGTATTTTTTGCAGGCCCAAGTGTCACCTAGTGTTAAAAAGGGTGTCTTGGTTTTATCCTCTATGTCCTCTTGGTGATTCCATCTCACCAGTTTGGGGCCTAATCTCAATTTTAGCCTATAGCCATGCCTACTGGACATACTCTTCCCTCTGTCCTTGACTTTGGAACTAAACACTTTCTCTACTGTATGTATAAAACTGTCCTGGATAGTTTTATGTTGGCTAATGTTTATCAGAATTAGCAGTGAATATGGTAAAGACAAAGATTGATCACATGATTCAGGTTCATTTGGAGTAATGTTCATACATAAAGTTAACGTAAGTAAATGAGGCTATGGGAGTCAGTTGTGACCAAACACTTGTGAAAATTCACATTACCGCAGCTATAGAGTTTTTAAACTCTGTAATATACTGTATACTGTGTAATGTATCATCTACAATAATTAATTACACTTTGCAATACTTCTAAATTATATAGTGAGAAAACTGGTTGGAGGTGTGACCCTTTTGTGCAGGGGTGTCCATATATTCTGAGGCATTTAATATGAGATGACCTCTATTCGTTGGGATACGTTCATTTATTTTGTGAGGCATTTGGCTTCTGGTAGAATGTTATTTCAGACCTCTTCCACATAGCTTAATATTTTAAGTGAAATGTCTAGTCACAAAAATGGTTCTACAAATTGTTTAACTGGAGACTGTATATGGTCCGATGGGCTGCAATCTGATGTCAGATATCATCTTTCCCAAAAAAAATAATGCAATTTTTAAGTGTAGGTTTGTGTGATATGACAGCTCTGTTTATCA
This sequence comes from Nanorana parkeri, assembly GCF_000935625.1. Taxonomy (NCBI): domain Eukaryota; kingdom Metazoa; phylum Chordata; class Amphibia; order Anura; family Dicroglossidae; genus Nanorana; species Nanorana parkeri. The sequence continues at coordinate 963,414 of NW_017306518.1, read as the reverse complement.
GTGGACTGGTGGTCATAGTCCCTCAACGGTAACTAGTTGTGTCATTGCCGAAAACCTTCACAGAAATATGTACTTGGGAAGTTTCAGTTCTTTGCATTACCAGAACAAGTATGCGGATCTACATGCTTGCTCTGCGTCAGTGACTCAAACTATTAAAGCCCTTGGATCAGCATGAGAGGCAGCTAGCATTTTCAAGAGGGAGTCCGCAATAGCAGTCACATTTCTCTTAGTACAAATTTTCCTTTCATTCGAAGAATAGCTGATGGGGTTGATTTTCCTAAGATTCTCTGGTTATGTTGTCTACATTCAGACCCAAACTGCACCAGAAGTCATTGCTGAGCACAGTATGACGCCAGTCATTGTCAAATACATCCATGCTGAGATGCTTTCTTCAATGGGTTAGTAATGGAGCTACATGCTGACAGGCTCCTGTTTGAAAGTGGCAAGGCTTCAGATGCAGATGTTCAACCTCTGAGGCTACTGAAGAAACAGGAACATAAAATGAGCATACTACAGAACCTCAAGTGTCTTCATTCTTTGCCATAGTGAACGTAGAACAAAAGTGGAATATACTGTTAGCAGTAAGCACTGCAACTTTTACCTTGAGTGAGCTAATAGAGAAAACTGCACATTGACTTTGCACTAATGCATTGAGAGTATACACTGATCGGCCATAATGACCAATAAGTATAACGGATGAAGTGAATAATATTGATTATCTCATTACAATTGCAGCTGGGAGTGTGTGGGATAACTAGGCAACAAGTGAGCATTTTGACCCTGAAGTTGAAAGCGGAACAAAATGGGCAAGCGTAAGAATTTGAGTGACTTTGACAAGGGCCTAATTGTGATGGCTAGGCGACTGAGTAAGAACAACTCCAACATGGCAGCTCTTGTGGGATGTTCCCGGCCTGCAGTGGTGAGGACCTACCAAAAGTGGTCCAGTGAAGGGACAGAGACATGGGCGGACAAGCCTTACTGATGCATGTGGGGAGCAAAGGCTGGCCAATTTAGTCTGATTTAATAGAACTACTGTAGCTCAAATTGCTAATAAAGAAGTTAATGCTGGTTCCAGTAAAAGGGTGTCTGAACACCGTGCTTCACAATTTGTTGCATATGGGACTGTCACTGTGTAGCTACAGACTGGTCAGGGTGCCCATACTGACCCATGTCCGCCGCCAAAAGCGCCTACAGTGGGCAAAAGAGCATCAGAACTGGATCATAGAGCAATGGAAGAAGGTGGCTTGATAAATCAGAATCATTTTCTTTTACTTCATGTGGATGGGTGGGTGAGTGTTTTGCATACCTTGGGAAGAGATGGCAGCAGGATGCACTATGCAAAGAAAGGAAAAATGCAGTGGGATGTTTTGGGCAATGTTCTGCTGGTAAACCTTCAGTTCTGCCATTCATGTGTTACTTTAACACAAACCACCAACCTAAACATTGTAGCTGACTAAGTACAGCCCTACGTGGAAACTGTATTCCCTGATGGCAGTGGCCTCTTTCAGCAGGATAATGCACCCTGCTACACTGCAAAGATGGTTCAAGAAAGGTTTGAGGAACACTACAACAGCTTTGAGTGTTGACTTGCCACTCAAATTCTCCAGATCCCAATCCAATCAAGCATCTGTGGGATGTGCTGTAAAAAACAAGTTCAATTAATGGAGGCCCCACCTCGCAACTTACAAGACTTAATGGATCTGTTACTGACGGCTTGGTGGCAGATACCACAGCAGAGAGGTCTAGTGGAGGCCATGCCTCAACGGGTCAGTGCTGTTTTGGTGACAAAAGGGGGACTATGGGGTTCTATCTTTTTTTTATGAATGCATTCCTTAGGCTAAATAAGTAAATAATGTAATTTACTGTAATTAGCCAAAATGCACAGGAAGGCTGTAAAACCTTATTTTAGGTGGTGGGCGGGGCTAAGTGCCGCAATGAGAAGACATCCCGACGTATCTGACGGGATCCTCCCCACTGATGACTGACAGTGATTCTTGAGAGCTGCTGCGCGTCCACGAATATATGGACATGCGCAGCAGCTCTCTCCTTACCTGCACTACCCCGTGTGCCAGCTCCTTCCCCACTCTCTCTCTCTCTCTCTGCTGACAGATCGTGGATCGCTGATGACTGAGGGGAAGGAGCTCTCTCTCTCTCTCTTCAGCATTTACTACAAATCGGAAAGTCCATATATGGTAAATGTCACTGGAGATCCCTGCTGATCGGATCCGATCAGCAGGGATCTCCAGTGACATTTACCATATATGGACTTTCCGATTTGTAGTAAATGCTGAAGAGAGAGAGAGAGAGCC
>NW_017306518.1:941419-959591 GCF_000935625.1 Nanorana parkeri | reverse complement strand
CTCCCCCCCCCCCCCCCCCCCCCCCCAAACACTTTTTGGCTGATCAGCAGCCTTCCAGGGAGGGTCTTCTAGATACCTTGCCTTGTCCTGCTCTATAGGATATGCTTTCAGGGCTTTGGCTAAGATTCCTGTCCCTCTCTTCATAGCTGTTGATGCTCTGTAGTACCACAGCTGTGGTTGGTGTTAGGCAGGCTCCAGAGTATTTTTTGCAGGCCCAAGTGTCACCTAGTGTTAAAAAGGGTGTCTTGGTTTTATCCTCTATGTCCTCTTGGTGATTCCATCTCACCAGTTTGGGGCCTAATCTCAATTTTAGCCTATAGCCATGCCTACTGGACATACTCTTCCCTCTGTCCTTGACTTTGGAACTAAACACTTTCTCTACTGTATGTATAAAACTGTCCTGGATAGTTTTATGTTGGCTAATGTTTATCAGAATTAGCAGTGAATATGGTAAAGACAAAGATTGATCACATGATTCAGGTTCATTTGGAGTAATGTTCATACATAAAGTTAACGTAAGTAAATGAGGCTATGGGAGTCAGTTGTGACCAAACACTTGTGAAAATTCACATTACCGCAGCTATAGAGTTTTTAAACTCTGTAATATACTGTATACTGTGTAATGTATCATCTACAATAATTAATTACACTTTGCAATACTTCTAAATTATATAGTGAGAAAACTGGTTGGAGGTGTGACCCTTTTGTGCAGGGGTGTCCATATATTCTGAGGCATTTAATATGAGATGACCTCTATTCGTTGGGATACGTTCATTTATTTTGTGAGGCATTTGGCTTCTGGTAGAATGTTATTTCAGACCTCTTCCACATAGCTTAATATTTTAAGTGAAATGTCTAGTCACAAAAATGGTTCTACAAATTGTTTAACTGGAGACTGTATATGGTCCGATGGGCTGCAATCTGATGTCAGATATCATCTTTCCCAAAAAAAATAATGCAATTTTTAAGTGTAGGTTTGTGTGATATGACAGCTCTGTTTATCAGTGGACTGGTGGTCATAGTCCCTCAACGGTAACTAGTTGTGTCATTGCCGAAAACCTTCACAGAAATATGTACTTGGGAAGTTTCAGTTCTTTGCATTACCAGAACAAGTATGCGGATCTACATGCTTGCTCTGCGTCAGTGACTCAAACTATTAAAGCCCTTGGATCAGCATGAGAGGCAGCTAGCATTTTCAAGAGGGAGTCCGCAATAGCAGTCACATTTCTCTTAGTACAAATTTTCCTTTCATTCGAAGAATAGCTGATGGGGTTGATTTTCCTAAGATTCTCTGGTTATGTTGTCTACATTCAGACCCAAACTGCACCAGAAGTCATTGCTGAGCACAGTATGACGCCAGTCATTGTCAAATACATCCATGCTGAGATGCTTTCTTCAATGGGTTAGTAATGGAGCTACATGCTGACAGGCTCCTGTTTGAAAGTGGCAAGGCTTCAGATGCAGATGTTCAACCTCTGAGGCTACTGAAGAAACAGGAACATAAAATGAGCATACTACAGAACCTCAAGTGTCTTCATTCTTTGCCATAGTGAACGTAGAACAAAAGTGGAATATACTGTTAGCAGTAAGCACTGCAACTTTTACCTTGAGTGAGCTAATAGAGAAAACTGCACATTGACTTTGCACTAATGCATTGAGAGTATACACTGATCGGCCATAATGACCAATAAGTATAACGGATGAAGTGAATAATATTGATTATCTCATTACAATTGCAGCTGGGAGTGTGTGGGATAACTAGGCAACAAGTGAGCATTTTGACCCTGAAGTTGAAAGCGGAACAAAATGGGCAAGCGTAAGAATTTGAGTGACTTTGACAAGGGCCTAATTGTGATGGCTAGGCGACTGAGTAAGAACAACTCCAACATGGCAGCTCTTGTGGGATGTTCCCGGCCTGCAGTGGTGAGGACCTACCAAAAGTGGTCCAGTGAAGGGACAGAGACATGGGCGGACAAGCCTTACTGATGCATGTGGGGAGCAAAGGCTGGCCAATTTAGTCTGATTTAATAGAACTACTGTAGCTCAAATTGCTAATAAAGAAGTTAATGCTGGTTCCAGTAAAAGGGTGTCTGAACACCGTGCTTCACAATTTGTTGCATATGGGACTGTCACTGTGTAGCTACAGACTGGTCAGGGTGCCCATACTGACCCATGTCCGCCGCCAAAAGCGCCTACAGTGGGCAAAAGAGCATCAGAACTGGATCATAGAGCAATGGAAGAAGGTGGCTTGATAAATCAGAATCATTTTCTTTTACTTCATGTGGATGGGTGGGTGAGTGTTTTGCATACCTTGGGAAGAGATGGCAGCAGGATGCACTATGCAAAGAAAGGAAAAATGCAGTGGGATGTTTTGGGCAATGTTCTGCTGGTAAACCTTCAGTTCTGCCATTCATGTGTTACTTTAACACAAACCACCAACCTAAACATTGTAGCTGACTAAGTACAGCCCTACGTGGAAACTGTATTCCCTGATGGCAGTGGCCTCTTTCAGCAGGATAATGCACCCTGCTACACTGCAAAGATGGTTCAAGAAAGGTTTGAGGAACACTACAACAGCTTTGAGTGTTGACTTGCCACTCAAATTCTCCAGATCCCAATCCAATCAAGCATCTGTGGGATGTGCTGTAAAAAACAAGTTCAATTAATGGAGGCCCCACCTCGCAACTTACAAGACTTAATGGATCTGTTACTGACGGCTTGGTGGCAGATACCACAGCAGAGAGGTCTAGTGGAGGCCATGCCTCAACGGGTCAGTGCTGTTTTGGTGACAAAAGGGGGACTATGGGGTTCTATCTTTTTTTTATGAATGCATTCCTTAGGCTAAATAAGTAAATAATGTAATTTACTGTAATTAGCCAAAATGCACAGGAAGGCTGTAAAACCTTATTTTAGGTGGTGGGCGGGGCTAAGTGCCGCAATGAGAAGACATCCCGACGTATCTGACGGGATCCTCCCCACTGATGACTGACAGTGATTCTTGAGAGCTGCTGCGCGTCCACGAATATATGGACATGCGCAGCAGCTCTCTCCTTACCTGCACTACCCCGTGTGCCAGCTCCTTCCCCACTCTCTCTCTCTCTCTCTGCTGACAGATCGTGGATCGCTGATGACTGAGGGGAAGGAGCTCTCTCTCTCTCTCTTCAGCATTTACTACAAATCGGAAAGTCCATATATGGTAAATGTCACTGGAGATCCCTGCTGATCGGATCCGATCAGCAGGGATCTCCAGTGACATCATTTACCATATATGGGCTTTACGATTTGTAGTAAATGCTGAAGAGAGAGAGAGGGCTCCTTCCCCTCTCTCATCAGCGATCCCCAGTGAATTGAGGATGTCAGCGTCACACAGGGCATGCAGAGAGAGAGAGGGGAAGGAGCCTGCGTGCACGAGCTGACAAAACACAGCTGTGCACGATGAGAGGAAGCGCGGCCACAGCAATAATATCATTTGAAAAAAAAGCCGTTGGCGGGCTGGATCAAATGTTAACGCCCCCTAAAAGGAAAGGAGCTTGGAGCATGGCTGAAGACAGCCATTTAATACAGCTTTGAGGGTTTTTATCTGTGATGTGCTGCGAATTTAGAAAAAAAGAACGATGCTACTACAATCAAGGTAAGGGGTATTTTTATTTGCCCTTAAGTCATAGTTCTCCTTTAAGCAAGTGGTCATAATGTTATGGCTGTCTTTTGTGCTCCTTTGAGGAAGAAATTAGAATGTAATACCCTGCATATTTGGGTATGGGATCAAAGAAACAAATTCTTGTTCTTCACTCATATTTAGATATCATTTAGTTACAAGGTACTATCCAAAGACATGGCATGCAGTTGCCTAAACTAGCCGAGTTTGGTAAAAAAATAAATAAAAATAGATACATCAAATCATTCTGAGACTTAAAGTGACATTAAACCCTCAGATTTTTTTAACATAAACCAATACTGTAATGTGCGCCTTACTGTAATCCATGGTTGTTTCCCTTCTCTTTGCTGCTCTTCCTTTTAAATCTGTATCTGTTCTCATGCTGGGCAGAACTTCTGTTTTGCAGCTGACTGCCTTGTCTCAGGAATGGATACACGGTGTCTGTGTATAAGTTTGTATAGGCTTGTAACCTGAGCCAGCACTACAGGAAGAGGCCCTGAGCTGCACAGGGAAGTTCTCCCCAAGCATGAGAAGACATGAGGATTTAAAAGGAAGAGCAGCAAAGAGAAGGGAAACAACCATGGATTACAGTAAGGCACACATTACAGTATTGTTTTATGTTAAAAAATCTGAGGGTTTAATGTCACTTTAATATGCGTTGAAACTTAGTATTTTACATATACTGTACTTCTACTTTTAGTAAACGTTTAATACTTTCATTGTATGTGACTTCACACAAGAGCCCTACAGCAGGGGCGTCCCGAGGCTGGGTGACACCCGCAGCGGTTACAGAGTGTCACCCCGAGACAAGACGCCTCCGCGCATGCGCGTGACATCATCGCGCACGCACGGCGATCTTCTGATGCCTGCCGGCGGCCATCTTGGTGATGGACGTCGGCAGAGAGAGGAGGGGACAGCCACCCGGCGGGATAAGGTATGCCACCGGGTCCCCTCCTCTCTCCTGATACTGTTGGGCGTTCGGTCCATGACCGAGCGACCCGTCTTTTAAGAGGGGGGGTGACACCAAAATGACTGTCAGTCATTTTGGTGTCACCCCTCCAATGGTGACACCCAGGTGCGGGCCGCACCCCCCTTGTGACGCCACTGCCCTACAGCTGTAATAAAAGACATGTAGGAGAATTTATCAAAACTGGAGCAGCTGTGCATGACAACCAATCAGCATCTCTGTTTCATTTTCAAATCTTAAGTGAACAAACTGAAGAGAGAAGCTGATTGGTTGCCATGTACAGCTGCTTCAGTTTTGATCAATTCCCCCATGGTGCATTTGCTCTGACAAGAGATAAATGTCTATGACGTCAGGTGTACAGATCATATACAGGTCTGGCCAATCACAAGCCAAGCTGCCCTTCAATCTGTACCCCTAAAGTCACACTCCTTACCTGTACAGATGCAGTGCTGGAGGAAGGTACCACCATGTGCTCTTGTGTTGTATTGTAACTACAGTCAGTCTTTATGTTGTGAAGTGCTGCCCAAACTGTTGATGCTATACAAATGTATGTATAATCATAATACAATCCAGGCAGTAACCCGCTGATGTTACTAAGTATCCTACTGTAGGGTTTACCTATGTGTAATCCTGAGCCCTGTTAAAACAACTGCAAGTCTAGATGACGTAAACAATACTGGATACAGTACAACGAAAAAGCTGCTACCTTTGGGGTATGCGGGTTGAGTTCATACCACTTTATGCACCTTGAATGCTGTGTGGTTTAAGGTGCCCATACACTGTACGGTTATCGTACGAGAATTGCGGGAAATCCGGCGATCGTATGATAATCGCAAAGTGTATGGAAGGCGTCCGACCGTTTCCACTGTATGATCGCACGTCTTCCGTCGAACAAGCAGGCTGGAAAACCCGCCGAGAATCCTACGATTCTCGGTAGGTTAGTGGTGTGCTTGTTCGACAACTCCCGAACGGGCCGGTGTGCGCACGCGCACACTGCCCGTTCAGCATTGCATTCATCGGAAGCTCGCCCCTCAGCGGGGTGGGCTTGCGATCACAAGTACGATCTGCCTGTCCAAGATGGGCAGATCGTACGTTTTTTTTTAATACTTTACAACCCTTGCAAGACAAAAGTCTTGCAAGGGTTGTACAGTGTATGGGCACCTTTAGTTGGGTGTGTACATGATAAGAACAATACACTGTGCCGTGAACATTTGCCCATATACAGTAGTTTACATACCTTCTAATGGCCCCCAAACACTTAGGTCAGTGGGGTACATTGCAAAGAGAGCATACAGGTTCACTAAGAATAAATACCCAATGCTTAGTTTCAGGTAGGGAGAGCATGTGATTCACTCCCCTTCCTCCCATGTTACATGCACCGCACAAATGCTTGGTAGCTAAGACACCCTCTGCTGTCACAAGGGGCACTAATGAGTGCATGGTGTGACAACGTTTGACGCACCTAAGGCTTAAAAAGCCCACAAAATACTTGTGGAGCACGTTTCCTGTTGGGGGACAAAATGCACTGTAATCTGCCAAAAAGAAGCTCATGTACTTTTTCCAGCGACATGCATTTTACAGCTTGCGACAAAACGCTCAGGTGTGAGCAGGGGCCATAGGAATGATTGGGATTTCTTGTTTGTGCATTTTTATTGTGCGTCTTTATCACCTAGGTGTGACAAATCACCTAGGTGTGAATGAGGCCTAAAGATCTCTGAAAGTCTGCTATGTTACGGTTACCATCAGTCACTGTTTCCCAGGGGCAGTCATGTCTTAGGGGGTCTGTCTGGCCCAAGTGGCATATTCAGGGTATGGCACATGCCCTGGGCACCACTTGAAGGAGGGTGCTTTGCTCCGTGGGTCAGCAAAGGTGTGGCCCCATACACTTCCACAGGGCCACAGCAGCGTGTTTTCTCATGTTAAGCTAGACCAGGGGTGCCAATTAGGTTGATCGCGATCTGCCAGTTGTTCGCTAAGCTAACGCTGGTAGATCGCTAGTCAGCTCCCTACCACTTGCTAGTGCGACACTGAAGATGGGAAGGGGTGATCTGCCCCTCCCCGCCTGCAACATCCGACACATTCGTCCTGCTCCTCCACTCCCGGAGCATCGGACACTTCGGCCCGGCCCTCCCCTCCCAAAGTTTTGGACACCTGGGCCCACCCCTCTCCTTCTAATAGACTTGTGCGCCGTCAAAAAATTTGTTCTGTTTCGTTTCGGAATATCCGTTATTTCGTAATTCGTAACTGAACTCAATTCGGATTCGTACGAAATACGAATTTTCGTTAGTGGCGGTTATATTTTCGTAACTTTACGAACATTCGTTATGATGAAGTTAAAAAGCAAAATACCTTTGTTAATATTGGAGTGGTAGTTGTTTTTTTATCCGAAATACGAATTCCGTTAACGGATTCCGTATTTCGAACTTTAAAAAAAACTACCATCAACTCCAATATAAATGTACTTTGCTTTTTACCTTCAATATAACGAATGTTCGTAATGGAACGAAAATACGTCAACGGAATTTCGTATTTCCTGCCTGTGTGTGTAACTGTGTATTGTAATGCAACTGCATCAACAGCAGCGGATCCGTATCTCGGATTAAAAAAAAATCTTGTCATGCTGTTCAACCTCATTTACAGGGGTAATATTAGTTCCTGTTTCAAAGAAATTCGGATCCGAAATTCGTTAACGGAATTTCGTATTTCGGATATAATTCAGAAACTGCTATTCGGATTTCGGATGCTCCGAAATTCGGAATTTCAGGAAAATTCGTACGAATTTCGATTCGTAACGAAACGAATCGCACATGTCTACCTTCTAAAGCGTCGGACACCTTGGCCCACCCTTCCCCTCCTGAAGTGTTGGGACACATTTAGGCCTCCGTCACAATCCCGCGCCTATTGTACCATATGCAGCATATGCAAATACATGGCTCCATACACATAGCTGCGTATGGAGCCGTATATTTGAGTAGCGTAAAAACAGAATGGAACCGAGATGTGTCTGGGCAGCGGTTTTCTGCGTATTTTACGTGCATATACGTGTTTGCGCGCATGTACAGTTCATGAAAATTTCTATTACGAATGATGCATTCTGGGATTGCATATAGTGCACGCATATACATGTGTATATAAACGCAATATAAAATTTTGCTCTTGCGTTGTGTGAATGAGGCCTTAGGCCGCAGCACACTAGAACACATATGGCCTGCCTGAAGACTGTCAGACACAGCAGCACTAGCATGTGTGAAGAGCCAGATGAGGAGATAGCAGAGAGTTACTACTAGTAAGTGGTAACTTACCAAACTTGGAAGGGAAGAGAGTGATATGGTTTGGGATCTGCACACAGAAAGCGGTGAGAGGCTGCAGGAGTTGCTCATAGGGAGAACAGGTGGGGTTGGGTTCGTTATTGAGGTGTAATGGACATGGCCTGTGTGTGCTGGAGGGTGAATCTCTCTGGCTATGCATGCTCTCCACAGATACATTCACCACTGTTGACAAAATCCCGCCCCAAACAAGAAACTGCAATCTAGCTTTAAATTATTAGGTTTATTCAATAAGAGGTACATGCAGTAGTCCCAGTAACCATTTTAATGTGTGTGATTTTAAAATACTGGTGTTTTTTCCGTTGCTAGATCTCCTTGAGCACATTTGAAAATTAGATCTTAACACAGAAAATTGTGGGGCACCCCTGAGTTACACAGTAGACTGTAACGCACCTTCAATGCGTTTTTTTTTTTGCAATGTACTGCAAAGCACAAAAAAGTAAAAGCTGGAGCCATCATTGGTGTCAGTGGACACAATAAAAGCCCCAGCACTGGTGTCAGTGACCACAATAATAACCACTAACATTGGTGTCAGGGCCCGTTCACACCAGTTGCAGTGCGCTCCGGCCCGATTCTGGCCAGAACGCACTGCCTCGCATTGCGGCCGGCTCAATTTTTTTTAGTGGAACGGGAGGGGGCGTGGCAGGCCATTTAAGTGAATGGCACCATAGCCACACCCTCCGGCCAAGCACCGATCAAAAAGCTGCAAGCACCCCAGCTCTGCATAGTCCACAGGTACCAAACAGGTGGTGAACCCAGCCCACACACAGAAGGCCGCACATAAAACGCAGATCAGCGCACATTAACATGCATGCTGTGGCGTGACTAATCTCTGAAGGTCTGTGTATGGTCATAGGCAGCGTGCTGTCAGCCTGAGCCTACTGCATTCCACGTGGACAGTCCGTGACAACTGTCACACCCTCTTCCTAGTGTCCCCACTCATGTCTGCACTCTTTACACGTAGGACACAAGCAATACAACACAGGTATCACACAGCAACATCTCCTATCACATACGTCATCTAGCCGTGCTGCTCACATAAACTCCGCCCCATAACCCAGCCTCACCAATTAAAGTAATCCCTTCCTACAGCCTTGCCTCCGACTTCTAATTAGTACTCTGCAATCACGTGGTAGTCAAGCGACTCCTCCAGGTCCTATCATGTGACCTTTGTTGTGACGGAGATTATTTTGAATGTGGCGCTTTTGGTTCCATGGCGTCTGTTCTGGTGAGATATTGTGTTAGTCGCCACTCAGTCCTGATATGGCGATATACGCCTGGTCTTCCTGGTAAAATCTGTACTGTACTGATGATTCGCATTACTTTGCATAGCCCAGACAATGTACCGGGTTACTGAGCTTGTACAGGACTGCTATTGAGGATGTACAGGAGGGGAGGGGAGGGGCGGTTCCTGTCTGTCAGTGCTAAACGCATGTGTTCAGTATTCAGAAGTTACTTTGAGCTTGCTTGGCAGTCCGTGTTAAAGGTTCGGAGGATAGAGCGGTCTCTGCAGTCTCATTACATGCAATTTGTGTTCAAATGGTATCTAGCATTTTTAAACAGCCCCGATGCTGGCGACGTACACTGTACGTCGTCAGTCACGAAGGGGTTAAAGTGACTCTCACTTAAGAGCCTGACTGTAAAGAAAAGGTTCAATATTGACCTAACTCACTGCCTGTGTGTAGCTCGCAAAGCTTTGCTTGCTAAAGGATCTTCATCTGACATTTCCAGGAGTGTTTAGATCCTGGACCCCCAACTGCACTCTGGTTCCTTCCGCAGCCATTATGTCACTACAGGACACTGTAAGAGCCTCTGTTGATGGGCTTTTGTTCACTTCAAGTGGGTTGTGTGTTCCCATGACACTCCAAAACCCACTTGAAGCAGACCAAAAGGACAATCACAGTTTAAATGTACTTGTCATTGAATTCGGAATGATCTCGGAAGCTTCTTCTACCATTGCCCAAGGCCCATCAACAAAATCCCTCATGATGAAGTGGAAGGAACCACCACAACCAGGCATTGTACACACCAGAAATGACAGATGCAGAAGACTCTTCTCTATTCACATCAGCGAAGCTTGGCGACAGAATAGGCAAGTATTAAATCTTTTCTTTACGGGGGACCTCCTGTGCAGCCAATCTGTGCCTCTGAATTACAGCTGACCTTGTTTCAAAATGCAAAGTCCGCTTAGAGGTTAATCCTCACCTAACCCCCCTCCCCCAAGTGTAAAAATGTCACTTTAAAAAAAAACACTTATTAGGAGAAAGGATACCAATATATACTTGCCTTATGTGCAGGCTTACGTCCGTGGTGCCTAATGCGGGTGACATCATGGGCCTTTCAGTGAGATCCTCAGAATGTTGAGGATTCTAGATCTCACAAGATGACACTCTTAAACTGGCTGTACACTGTTTTTTCTTATTCAGCCTCAAGGGATTCTTGATTCCACCATCCACGCTATGTACCACTGTCCAAATAACAGCAAAGGGACTGCAACTGATTGGTCGAGAATTTATGGACCAGCTCCTTCAACAAGTGGATTACAAACTTAATTTAAAAGAGAACTATGGGGTAAGGGTTTTTCCCCATAGTTCTCTTTAGGGTCACGGGAGGACACAAACTAGCGTCCTCCCGACACCCAAGGCTCAGTATACCGCGAGCTACAGCTTGCGTTACACTGAGACCGCCGCAGCCGGGACGGATCCCGACATTACTGTCGAGATCCACCCAGCTGGGTGATTGACAGCTGGCTCTGCCTATCTAGAGGAGGAGCCAGTTGTACCCTCCCCCGTTCCTTCATCCAATCAGTGCTGGAGGATCGGAGAGGGGAATCACTGCGGGGAGCAGTGACTGGAAGTGAGACGATTGAGAAGTGAGCATGTCGGCTGCATGTTTCTGCTCACTTCCCAATCAATAGAGCCGACCTGTTACAGCTTCTTTGTCACAGGTCAGCTCTATAAGGATGAGTGTAAATCACTCCCCTCATAGTTCTCTTTTAACTTTTGCTGGATGGGACTGGGCTGGTGCTGCTTGCTTGCCCACATCTGTAAGATTTGGACTTTGGGACGCGCAAATAAACAGTGTCCATGCAGAAGAATTGAAAGTACAATGACAGCATGAGAAGTAATGTGTTCATCTTAAAATGACAACTAATTTCCTTATAGTTACAAAACTTTTGTAGACACTGTCACTTTGCCTTGCACGGACAAGGTGTCACTGTCTTTCATTTAGCCAATGTTACGGTGACCACTGTCTAAAACAGGAATTCCCCTCACTTTTGTAAGATTTTCTCTCATTTCCCGTTGCGTCTCTGGGACAGGAAGTGAAAGGAAATCTCCATAGCAGGACACAAACTGCAAAGAACAACCTGGTAGGAGAATTTTTTAACCCCTCCCGACTCTATCCAAAACAAAAATAGATAAACCAGTGAATGTGACATTTACCAAACCTTTAATGCAGGTGAATCCATCACTGTCGTTTAACACATATGCGCCAGAAACACCTGCAGCAAATGTTTGGTAAATCTCACATTCGATGCTTCAGAAAGATAACCCTTAAGTGTGTATATATTAGCAACCTTTTTCTGTCTCAAATTGAATGTGTGTAGAGGCATATTCATACATTTTAAAATATTAGTATTATAGTGCACTGATCCTAATGTTGTTTTTTTTTGTTTTTTTTAACCAGGAAGATCCAGCACTGCAGCATCATTTCAGAGGACATAAAGATGCTGTCACGTCCATCAACTTTAGTCCAGACAACAAACAACTTGGTACTGTACAAGTACATTACTTTAGATGCAGATCAGATAATTCCCTGGCAGTAGTCTGCAAATGTAAATGATTAATATGGTAAAAGTGTGTTTTAAACCACAATTATATAGACAAAGTAAGGCATGATGGAAACCTAGGAGCTGATTGATAAATCTCCCACCCAGTGTATAGCTGGGCGAATGGCACTACTGACACTAGATGGCGTCGAGCAGTATAGGAAATGCTTATGTTCCTCGGCTCCATCTAGTGGCGGTTGTGCAGTGCAAACGAAAATTCACCCAACTAATTCAGGCCCATAGTGCCAGTCGTGTGAGCTGTGATAGTGGGGTTGATTTACTACAGGCAAATAGGCTGCTCACATTGTAAGGGAGTTTGCCTTTTGCTTGGTGAATGTGGTGGAATTTTACTTTGCAAATACCCAATCATGTGCAAGGAAAAGAAAAAAAACTACTTTTGCTTGCACATGATTGGGTGATGGAAGTCAGCAGAGCTTCCCCATAATTCACTTAATTAAAGCTGGCCATACACCTATAGATTATCTGCAGATTTGCAATGGTCAGATGCTAAACTGTGTGGATGGAGGAATCTCCCACTGGGCCAAGCTTTCGTATCTTGCTAGTCGGCCCCACTGGCTCTCAAAATACCTGAACAATCTGATTGGATGTAGGCATTGTTCAGGTGATTTGAGAGCCAGCGGGGCCGACTAACAAGACAGGTCTTTAAGGCTCAGTGACTAGATGAATTAAATAAACTATTTTGTTTAAATATGAGACAGAAGTTCTACAGACATCACAGACCTTAAAGGCCCATTCACCTAGATCACTGGTAGGTTCCCGGGGCTGAAAAAGCAGGTGCCTCGATGTGCCAAATCTGTATTGCCGCTGTATAGTCAAGTCGGAACACCTTCATGAGACCTTAGAGTAGAGGTGCTATTTTAACAAGCTCTGACCTTTGGCAGAATAGTTCTGCAGGTGGCACCCTGAGGTATGCTAATACTTGCTTCTCCTCCCATGTAGCTGTCCTGGAAGATAATTGGGGAAATACCCAGTTTGACTTACCGTAATGATATATCTAGGACAGCGTTCTTAATTCCTACCCTTCATCCAATTCTTCTCCGACTTGGTTGTTTGGTCAGATGTTTATTTCTCTATTCCCTCCTGGTGGTAGTCTACTTTAAACTTGCTGTAAAAGGTGGAATCATCTCTTGCGTAGCTGTCCTCGAAGAATCCTAGAAATACAAGTAAATCAAACTGAGAGTATTTTTTTTATAAAGCATTCAGCTTCCTATTGTGTTTTTTTTTGTTTGGGGAGATGTGGGGGTGGTAGTGATTGTTCTTCATCTCACGTGCTTTAAATAATTACACAAAAAACTTTTTGTGTCTCTAATATATTTTAACTTACTTGCAGCAACATCTGCAGCAGATACATTTGTTATGATCTGGAACTTCAAGCCTCAATCACGTGCCTACAGGTTTATTGGACACAAGGAAGCAGTGCTGAGTGTGCAGTTTTTTCGATAGATAGATCTATCTATATCAATGTTTTCATCAACTGTATTCATGCCTGTGTGGAAGTATTTATGATTATGAGGGAACCCATAAGGACCTTCTTCTTTCAGTATACTTCTGAATATATTTTTCTTAAAGCTGATGTTGCGGGGGTGGGGGGAAGGAATACAGCATCAAGCACATTAGCTCCCAACCTAGTAAGACCCCTGGTAGAGACACTGCCGGATAGTCGGGATCTTCCGTACCAAGGACTTATTTGTCATTATTCTTCACATTGTTGGCTTTAACGACAAGGCTGTTCTGAGGGGCAGGGGCATCTCTGAGTCTGTGATTGCTACAATGATAAAATCTGTGAAATCTGCTTCTTGCAAGGTCTATCATTGAACATGGAAGTTATACTTCTATTGGTATGAGTTTTGGGGCTTCCACCCCAAGAGTTTCTTCGTGGGACAAATCCTTTCCTTCCTGAAGGTGGGTCTGGACCAGTTTCTGAATCTTGGCACTATCAAGGGTTAGGTTTCTGCCTTTTTTTTTTTAATTCTGTTTCCCCGGATTCTTGGTCCACCATCTCTTGGTGGGTCAGGCAGACTATCATCCAAGCTTATGATCTCAAGGATTGGGCTTCATGCTTTACTGTCAAGTCATGCTCTACTAGATCTATGAGTGCTCTTTAGCCTTTTCGGCATCAATCAACTGTTTCCCATATTAGCAAAAGCTGCCACCTGGTCTACTGTTCTCATGTTCTCTATGTTCTACCCAGTAGTCCTTGAGGCCTCATCTGATGCTAGCTTTGGATGTAAGGTACTTCTAGTGGCTCTTTCAGCTGCAGGCAGTTCACATGTCTTCTGTTACTTTATTCGAGTCTCTTGGGCTCAATTAAATCATGACGCTCAAATTTTAACATATGCAAGGATTCCGTGCGTTTGTGGCTATTACTATAGCTGGAATACACCCTAGTGTGAACAATGAACATTGGAATGCATTTTTTAATTATGTTTACCACTCATGTGTGAATGGAGACTGATCGAGGCTTGGAAGGGTTACCTGGGGCTTGCCTACAGTTTTTGTTTGTCACTGTCCTGTCCTCTCCTCCTGAAGGTAGCAGTATAGCTCAAAGGTAAAAGACTGTGTCCCTTTTTTATTTTTTACTATTTTTAAAATCTTACCTGCAGAGTCCCTTTTTCACTTTCAACGTGCCTTCGAACTTACTTGCGAATTTAACTACTACAGAAGAGTAATTTCTCTAGTACAGCCCCCTTTTTCTTGCACATCATAGCCTTCTATTCTGGGAGAGTTGAATTACTGTCTGCTGGTCAAACATTTCGCCCCTCACATTCACTTCATAACCTTTTCACATCCAAAATGGCATCACTCAGCAGCAGTTTGAGTGCTTTTAGATGTCTACACAAGGTGGCCTTTTACAGGTATATAACATGCCTAAAATACATAAAATTTTCCTATATTCTTATTGAAAAATTATTGTTCAAATGAATGGTCTGGTAATTGGGTCTCTTTTTAAGTTAAAGACCACCAGGCAACTAGCATTTTCAAAAGTGAAGCCTCCATATTTCTGTCTCATGATAAAATCGTTTACTGTATAGGCCTGTCCCTTTTATTATAGATCTTGTCATAATGCCTCTGTTTACCCTGATCAACTCGCGGGCAGAACAAAAAAAATAGACCCGATTCCTCCATCAACACTAACTGCAGGTCGATCAAGGAATTTATTCTGACAGGCGCCGCCGGGCCGTGTCAGAATACCCGACCAAGCAAAACAAACGACAAACGCACTCAACAATTTGTTACCAGTTATACAGTAAGGTGCACACGAAATGGGCTTTAAACAGAAAATGGTAGAAAGGCATCATGGCACACTCACAAAACCAGCATGTAAAACAACTTGTCTCACCACTAAGGATAAAAACAGAGGTTTGGATACACGTCTTCTGCAGAGGATGTGAAAGCTGCACTGCCGCGCCATGGCACCCAAATGCACCCAATTTGAAATCTTCTGCCCCCATGTGCTCCAAGATGTAGACTCTCATAGTTTAGAGTTAGGACTATAGTTAAGCACTATAAGAGGTGCCTTGGCGCGGCAGTGCGGCTTTCACATCCTCTGCAGAAGACGTGTATCCAAACCTCTGTTATTATCCTTAGTGGTGAGACCAAGTTGTTTTACATGCTGGTTTGTGAGTGTGCCATGATGCCTTTCTACTGTTTTAGAATACCCGAACAGAGACAGCAGCTCATTGGCTGCAGGCTCTGATCAATTGAAGATTTTCCGACCGGGTCCTTCAATCAGCTGATCGAGGGATGCCGATCGAAAGGGTGCAGACAGCGGCACTCACCGCTGCAAATTTTGTCTGGTTCCTCAAAAACCGGCCGACATTCTCAGTTCAAGTCCATCTTGAGCATCGTGTGGTCTTCCTTACTGCAAAAAAGGGTGCTGGATGGTGCCAGGACCAGGAAGTGTATAGGGCACCACTAGCAGGACTGGGGTAGCAGATATTTACTACCTTACCTCTCACTTCTGATGTAAGACATTTTAATGGTCTGTCCGTTACACCAAACCCTCTTATTTCATGTTTTACATATTTGTCCCTGTGATGTATTTTTAGCTTTTAACAGTTATCTGTTCAGTGCCAGCTGAATTATTCAGATGTGTCTAGTTTTGTGCCAGTACAAAGACATACACTGTGCAGATGTTAAAGTGCACTTCAAACGGCATTCATACTGCTAACTAATGGCTTGTTTTACACAGTACCTATGGGAAGCTAGTTTCAGAACACAATGTGCTGGAAGGTGTTCTGGGAATCCGTCCAAAATGTACATTTAGGTTTATTTACAGTTTTATAGATGTCCCTTAGAGAGAATTGCCATTGCACGCTTAGCAGTAAATTGAAATTTAGAAACAACTGAAATCCAACATGACTTG
Organism: Nanorana parkeri; assembly: GCF_000935625.1. NCBI lineage: Eukaryota > Metazoa > Chordata > Amphibia > Anura > Dicroglossidae > Nanorana > Nanorana parkeri. The sequence goes on along the minus strand of NW_017306518.1, from coordinate 943,427 downwards.
CAGATGCTTGTGTATAAATGGAGTTGTAAAAAATAATTTGTACATTTGAACCTATTAAAGGAGAGTTTCATTTTATTGGTATATAATTATATTTGAATATCTGAATTGATTTGCTTTTCTTGTATTCAGCAAAGGTGAATCGACCATATTTAAGGCCCATACAGCCTGTGTGCGAAGCGTTGACTTCTCAAGTGATGGTCAAACCATAATTACTGCATCTGATGACAAGTCAATCAAAGCGTGGAATGTACATCACCAGCGTTTCCTTTTCTCGCTTAGCCAGCATACGAACTGGGTGAGATGTGCCAAGTACGTATTGTACAATGTTTACATGTTTTGTTTTGCGTTCATTAAACAGAAACGTTGATTTAAGTTAGTCTATAGAGGTTATCACTTAAACTCCAAAATGTAAAACAAAGTTACTAAGATGTATCTTGCCTTTACTGGCCCTTGCGCATTTCATACTGCAGTAGTCTCACAAAGAGGTAGGTGGCACCAGTAACAGCACTACTTTTTCAAATATGTTGTAGTTCAGGGCTCAAAATTTCAAGTCCTGAGCTACTAGTCAGGCCTTAAGAGTCACTAGCCACCAGTTGCCCCACTTAACCCTTAAGGCCGTGACACACTGCACGCGAAGCCGTGCAGAGCGAAGCAAAGCTATCCGGCACGGAGGTTTGCGTGCAGTGTGTGAGCTGAGTGCAGTCAGATGATTGACTGCACCTTCAGCCAATCGGCTCGTGCTTAACAACCGGCCAGACGTCGCATCCTGTTGCGCTAGTTTATTCACGCGAGCTGATTGGCTGAAGTTGAAATTGTTCATCTTGGCATGCTCAGCTCCGCGAGCTCTCGCCAGCTGAGGTGCCCAGGAGAAAATGACATGACACACTGCTCGCAAAGGCAGCTCGCCACCACTCTGCGCTGCTTTGCGTGCAGTGTGTCACGACCTTAACCCTGCCCCGGCCTTAACTCCGCCCCTAAACACACCCTCTTAAATAATCTTATGATCATTCTTATCTTATGATCGTTACCGCTTGTAAACGGCAGATTAGGGATTCCTGCTGCAGGAAAACGCAAGTTCCTGACACAGGAATCTCTAATGACACCGGAAATATACTGTAGGTGTGAATGGGGCCTAATATACACATACACTAAAGGTGTCCATACACCTGCCGATTATCGTACGATAGTTGTGGGTGATCCCGCGATCATACGATAATCGGTAGGTGTATGGGCAGCGTGCGACCGCTTCTACTGTAAGGTCGTACGACTTTCGTCTTCCAAGCACGCTGCAAAAAATGCAGAAAATCGTACGATTTTTGGCGGGTTGGTGGCGTGGTCGGAAGACGAATGGCGCACGGGCCGGTGTGCGCAAGCTGCCCGCTCAGCACTGCAATCATAGGAAGCAGGGCGGGCTTGCGATGATCGCACGTACGATCTGCCTGTTGTTCCTTTCTTTCGGCCGGAGCTCAGAACTGTCGGAGCTCCGGCCGAAGGAAGCCGGAGCTGGTCTGCATCCGACACAGATGCAGACCGTGGAGCTGCTCCCGCAAGTCAAGTACGCGGTCTGCGACCATTTTCCTGACATGTCAGCTAGCTGTGGGCCATATAGTACCGGCTCACGGGCCGGAGTTGGCCTGCGGACCGGTACTTGGAGACCCAAATTTCCACTCGCCCTCATCTTATTTTTACTCGCCAAATGCGAGCAGGCGAGTGGAAATTTTGAGCCCTGTTGTAGTTTTTGTTATGTCTCCACCCAATTGATGTAAGCTATTTTTTAGTTTCTATATGATATTGACATCTGTATGGTACTATGAGAATGTTTCGGTTTTACACTGAAAAGCTCACTTTGCTCTAAGCTTTAATAACAATTAACTTGTATCAGGAGAGTCCGCAGACTCTGCTAAACAATGACTGGGATTAATGGCTGGCTGGCACCGCTAAATATGTGCCTTCCTTCAGTGCTGCTAGCCCCCAAGCCCTGTGTGTTCTCCACCAGCTGCCACTATCC
>NW_017306518.1:925782-941347 GCF_000935625.1 Nanorana parkeri | reverse complement strand
CCCCCCCCACCCCCCCCCCACCCCCCCCCCCCGCCATTGATGCCACCATCTTGGCTTCAAGCCAGGCTCATCAGTGGCTTTTCCATTTAGGATGTGGAGCAGTGAGGTCTGTAAACATGCTTCTGATATTTACTGATCACCTTCATTTTCTGAATGAACATGAAAGTACTGAGCACCTCCGTGATCTTTCATACTGAATTAGGTACATGAACATAATTGGTATGTTTACTACCGCGTCCAGTTTTGTCAATTAACACAGAGGAGCTCAATACTAAGCACTTCTGTGTTCATTAGTAAGTGCAGCGATGCAGAGAAGGAGATTGAGTACAGTTTTGCAATTTACATCAGTTCACGCACAAAACAAAAACATTTAAAATGTACACATATTTAATTTTGTTGAAGTTTTTTTGTGCTTTAAAAGTAGCAGTAGCCGTCGCCATTGACTGGTCCTGTGTTTTCAAAAAATATTTTTCCGAGGGGGGTTTGAAGTGAAAGATGATAGAAAAATTCCAAAAATGGTCTGGCCAACTGAGGTTAAAAGTGGACAGCAGGGTCTGGCAGCAGATGAAATATGATGAATACAGCAAGCAAAAACAAAAATGAAGACATAATCTGCTTTACTCTTTCTGGAGAATAAAAACAACAAATATTTGTATTATGTGTCATTGCTACCAAGGACTCCCTTTTTGACACTGTGTTCTTTAATAGTAATTGTCCTTTTATAGTGATTTTGTGCCCTGCTATCACCCAACACTGACCCTACCCACTGTTCTGTGTTTGTGCTGTTTCACTGGCTCCCTTCTTTCTCAGATGCTGAAACAATATAACTACTTTCTTTATTCAGCAACCTCTCTGTTGTCTAATCTTTCTGCATTTACAGATTTTCCCCAGATGGAAGACTAATCACCTCATGCAGTGATGACAAGACTGTGCGGATCTGGGACACCACAAACAGAGTTTGCATTAACACTTTCATGGATTACAAAGGGTAATGTTCATCTACATGACTGTACACTTGTCCATACATAAAATGGGTCTTTTCTCAGTTCTTTCCACAATGTCCACATTGCGTTTTGATCATAACCTGAATAATTCATGCCGATACAAGGAGTAATTTCATTCTGTGTTGTGGAATTAATCATGTTATGAATTGGATTGATGCTGGGGACCATGTAACTCCTGTGCACATGTGGCAGTGGACAGAGTTAGAGACCTTAGATTGATTTGACAGCGCAGAAGGATGGCGCCCTTGTAAGGTAAGTTTTTACTAATGTGCAAGCATGCTGTGCATAGCTGTACACCCTTTTTCTGTAACGCAATGCATGGTAGCACATTGCAGAGATTGCATAATTTTGAATGGCACCACAACACACCAATATGCATAACATTCATTATCACAGTAGTGTGAACTCTCTTTTAGGATTTAAACTATTCTCCAGCTAATAACATTTTGACTTCCATGCATATTTTTGCAGCTCTGAGATAAAATCTTGTAATTGTTCATAAAGCGAAACTATGCCCACCTCCCCTCCAGCGATGTGATGTCCACAATCTCCCTCACTGGCTGCTGACCTCTTCCCCCAGTTTTCTTTTATGTAAGGGATCTTCAGCCATGTTGATTGGCTGCACCTAGATGACATAACTCCCAAGCATATGCTGGAGTTCACCTCGGCAGATGCCAACATTTTACAGTGAGCTGCACATACACAGCTCAGCGTACAGTGCGAACAGGCAAGTAAGAATCTTTTATTATAGAAGAGATATAGTATGTGTCTTTAACAACAACAAAACAATGGCTGTTTGCAAGCTTTTATAAAAAGTAAATGTTACCCTCAGTAGCTATATCGAGACCCCTTGCAGATTTATTCCACTTAATTTGGTTATGGTTTTATAAGAATTTGATATGCATTAGGTAATGTATCATCTCACAGTCCACACAATTCCCAAGGATTAACATGGCAATATATTTCCAGATTAGAAGGCTGCTTCTTTACAATATGGTGAAATTACAGCTCAGTTTCCTTGTTTATGGAGCAAAATATCTTTGATTTCAGACATTCCAATTATGTAAACTTTAACCCATCCGGAACTTGTGTAGCTTCTGCTGGTGCCGACAGTACAGTGAAAGTATGGGATATTCGAATGAACAAATTGCTGCAGCATTATCAAGGTAAAAAGTTAATCATAACATAGTTTACAAAACCAAGGCAGATTTCATGGATCTTAAAAACCTTTTATTTTCAAGAGTGTTATAAAGAGGAGTTTTTTTTTTTCTTTTTTGGTGTCAATGGAGTGCAATGTATGACTTTCATTATACCAAAATGCTTAAAATTGAAGTATAGAAACACATTTTTACACCTAGTACTATGCGCAGCAATTCAGACTTTGACATACAGGGGGCAGCACTTGTCTCCCTCATAGTTCATATTGAAACCACTTCTGCAGTATTTAAAATGCTAAGCAGGACTAGCAGCCTTGCACTGATGATGCTCAGTAGGCCAAAATTGTACCATACACTTTTCATTGTTAAAGGTTGCCCAAGGCTATGTGATGCTAAATCATTTGCTGCTGGACCAATTCTTTTCATTTTCCACACTTCTTAATCATTTTGGCTTGAAAATTACTTAAAATCCCCCCAAAAAAAAGTAGATTTGTTTGACAACGTCTGTCTTTTTGTGAATCTGTGCTGACTATTGCTTATAATTAGGGATGCACCGATACTAGTATCGGTATATGTGCTGATACCGAGTATTTGGGTGAATACTCATACTGGCCCAAATGCTCCTGATGCCTAGTCTGATACCCGAACTTCCGATATCAGGAAGCCGGGCAGCGGTACATTACATGCTGCCCGGCTTCCTGATTGGGCGGAAAGCCGGCTCCATGCTCCCTCATCATTTGGTGACCAGGAAGCATGCAGCCAGCTTCCCAGCCACACAGGAAGCTGGGAGGCATGTAATTACTCGCCACCCATCTTCCTGATTGGCCAGAAAGCCGACTTCATGTTTCCTAGTCACCTGGTGATGAGGGAGTGTGGAGGCGGCTAACCAGAAAGCCGGGCGGCGAGTCATTACACGGCTTTCTTAATGGGACTTTTAGTATCATCGATTATCGCAAAAATAAATATCGGTACTCGATACTGAAAAAAACAGTATTGGTGCATCCCTGCTTATAATATTATTTTATACCAAAGACATGTGTATGTGATCCTTTATCAAACTTTCAAGTATCTTATAGCTTACCGGTCTGTAATTACTTGGTAAGAACTTTGATCCCGTTTTAAATATAGGTCCCACTTTGGCCTTGCACCAGTGTATTTGAACCAAGCCAGTCATTAAAGTATCTCTAAAAATTAGATAAAATGGCTTTGAAATAATAGAGCTCAAGATGATTGGGTGTAAGCCATCCAGTCCAGGTGCTTTGTTCATCTTAATTTTGTCTTACTGTTTCTGGACCATATCAAATTTGAGCCGTTGTGCTTCATTAGAGCCTAGCGCCTGTACCCAATATGTGTTGTGAAAACAGGGTGAACTTTGTAAAGCAGAGTCGCTATGCAGTACTACTACACATGTGTAATAAGCTTTCTATCAGGAAAACAAAAAAGTCGGTATTAAAAACCCACCCTCAGTCTAGGTATGTATTCTAAACATGAAAAGACGTTTAAAAAAAATGCTAGTGTAGTCAACAAAATCTGGCTTCATATTAATTCCCCATTAACCAAGTGAAAATGCGGCTCTGACTGTTAGTGCCATGATTTTAAGGACACTCAGGCTCTATTGCCTTGCACTGTACAGTCACCATGACATACTTATGGCCCTGGTTGCTTGAGCAGGGGAATACAGGAAGGAACTTGCCAGTGAGGAAAATACTCTATATATTAAGCTGTTTTTGTTCATGTTCCAGTTCACAGTGCAGGCGTCAACTGTTTGTCGTTTCACCCATCTGGCAACTACTTACTCTCTGCATCTAATGATGGCACTGTGAAGGTGCTTGATCTTCTGGAAGGAAGACTCCTATACACACTTCATGGGCACCAGGTACTTGTTCTCATGTTTACAGCAAGGGAAGCTTTTTAGTAGTACAGTTTTATTTTAAACATATACTTTATGGCACAGACATTTCACAAATGAAGAACTTAAGTGCCTCAAAAGAAAACATCCATAAAACTGGTGTTCTGGAATGCGTAATGAAAAATGCTGTAATGCCTTATTTAGGATCAGTGTCGTCTTAGAGCTCAGATGGATTAGGAGAGGTAATTGTCTGTATATGCAACTGATGATTTGTTAAAATTGTACAAGACATGTATAATGTAATTCCACTACGTAGATTTAAAGGAGAACTATGGGGTCAGGGCTTTTCCCCATAGTTCTCCTAAGGGCCCCGGGAGAACACAAACTAGCGTCCTCCCGTTACCCAAAGCTCAGTATACTGCGAGATACAGCTCGCGGTACACTGAGACGCCGCAGCTGGAACGGATCCCGACATTGCTGTCGAGATCCACCCAGCTGCGGGATTGACAGCTGGCTCTGCCTATCCAGAGGCAGAGCCAACTGTGCCCGCACCCTCCCCTGTCGGTTCCGCCAGTCAACACTGGAGGATCGGGGAGGGGGGGATCCCTGCAGGGAGTCGTGAGTGACAGTCACGGCTCTTTGCAGGGATAGATGAGAAATGAGCAAGCGACGTTATGTGTTCGCTCACTTCCCAATCTACTGAGCCGACCTGTGACAGTTTCATTGTCACAGGTCGGCTCAGCTTATGAGGCTGAGTGAAAAGCACTCGCCTCATAATTCTCCTTTTAAAGGAGAACTATGAGGTGAGTGCTTTTCACTCACCTCATAGTTCTAGCCGACCTGTGACAATGAGACTGTCACAGGTCGGCTCAGTAGATCGGGAAGTGAGCGAACACATACCGGCGTTCGCTCACTTCTCGATTCTGTCACGGCTCTCTGCCGTGACAGGGGAGGGACTGGATTCCCGGCTCCAATCCTCCAGCGCTGACTGGCGGAACGGACGGGGGAGGGGGCGGGTATAGCTGGCTCTGCCTCTAGATAGGCAGAGCCAGCTGTCACTCACGCAGCTGGGCGGATCCAGACATAATTGTCGGGATCCACTTCAGCTGCGGCATCTCAGTATACCGCGAGCTGTAGCTCGCGGTATACTGAGCTTAGGGTGACGGGAGGACGCTAGTTTGTGTCCTCCCGTTACCCTTAGGAGAACTATGGGGAAAAGCCCTAACACCATAGTTCTCCTTTAATGACTACAATCCTGCTCAGTTACACATTTCTGTAGTTTCCATGAACTTTCCCATTTACCTAATCATAAAAACCACCTTGTTTTAGAAAGCGTGGCTGCTTTTTTTAAGTTAATATGTGATAAAATAACTTTGGTCCATTTGTAAAAAGATTGTTGTATGTTCTCTGCAATGGCATTGCTTTTGCTACCTTAAAATGAACCTCAAACATCTGTAAGATAATAGAACAATGCTGGGTACAGTACCTTGTCATTCCAGCAAGCGTCTCTGTTGGCTTTCAAATCAATCCCTGTGGAGCCTAAGTGCCAGAACATCAGTGGGCAGTACAGGATGTGACATTTGAATGACAAGTAGAGATTATCACTGGGAAAGGGGGGGTCACTTCAATTTGAGGCCCCATGTACACCCTGAGTTTAGGATGCAAGGAGGCTTCTTAGAAACACAGGAATCAATTTAAAACACGCACAGCTACCTCCATTTCACCATTGATACAGTGATTATGTTGTATCTAAACTGACTCTGTCCAGAGATAAGTTATGGGTTTTTTTTTATTATTAAAATCTCTGCCATGATAGTTGAATCAGAATGCAAGGGCTGCAAGCATACTTTTACGCCCTCTCCTCCAGATCTCTGACACTCCTGCAGCTGCAGAAGCTACTACACAGTCAGCTGTAGATGAGTCATTTCTCTGTTCCTGTTTGGATGAGTTTGTGCCTGAGGAAACTGTCTGCTGTGTCTCAGGCTTAAAGATACCATATCAGTACTTATTGATGTGGTGTGTACTTTTTAAACCTGGAGCAACCTTCCCAACACCGCTCCTGTCACCTGGGCTCCCTTAAAGGTTCCAAGACTAGCATCTTGTTTATTCCCTACTGGAACCCATTTTGTACAGAGACTGGCCCACTCATGACACATTTTATCCTTTTCTGAGCAATATCCCATAAAGGAGATGTTTAGTAAGAAGTGGACCGTTCCTGATGTAGATTGTGCTTTTTTGCATTAAAAAAATACAATAATAAAAATAAAAAATACAATAAATTGAAATACTCTGCTTGTTTCTGTTGAGGACTTTCCAGTGTTTGAGTTGACTAGTGTCTGGTAATTCTTTCCAAGTCTTTGTTCTCCTTAGCAGGGCCTCCCCTGCTACCTGTTATTACTGTAACATCCATTTGCCATAGTTTAGCGGTACAGAAAAAGGAAATGCCCAAAGAACCCAAAACCTTCCTTGCTTACCATTCAGTTCTTGAATGTCTAGAGGTTATACCAGTCGCATTGCACTATTGGGTTGACAGCTTGCTGGGGGGTGGGGGTGTTCTGTTAGGCTTTGTGGTCACCTGGACCGACAATATCTCCAATACTTGGGGAAATAAACTGGTATCCGAGGGCTACATGCTAGAGTTTCAATCTCACCCTCCGCTCTCCTTCCTGTTGCCAAATCGTCCATCCTCTCCTCAAAGACTATCAAATCTTCATGCTGCCCTGGCAGACCTCCTAGTTCAAGGAGTCACTGATATGGTCCCTCAAGCAGAAAAGCTTTAATGTATCTACTCAAACCTTTTCACTGTTCAAAAAGTCAAAGGGTGCATTTGCCCCATACTGGAGCTGTGTTCCTTTTTAAGTGCAAAAATTTTGCATTAAATCCAATAGGTCATCCATAAATTCCATCCATCAGGGACATTTCCTAGCCTCCATGGGCTTCAAGGATGCGTACTTGCATGACCCCATCTTTACAGCACATTAACGCTTACTGAGATTTGCTGTGTACATACAACACTGTCAGTTTTTAGGCCTTCCTTTTGGTCTGTCTTTTGTGCCCCAAGTGTTCACCAAGGTCCTACCTCCAGTGCTTGACTGGCTATACTCACAGGGCATTCCCATTTGTGGGGTATCTTGACAACCTCCAATTAAAAGAACTGTCATCACAGGGGGAGGGGATGCATTGACGTTGCAGGGGACATTGTCTATTCCTTCAGGAATAAGCATGCCCCCTATCAATATTCTGGACCTCCAAGTGATCTGTCTATTCCTTCAATGCTGAACTCCTCGACTGCAGGGTCATTTGACCAGGATTCAGTTGGACAATGCACAGCAGTAGTGTACATCCACCATAAGAGAGGAACTAGAGAAGCAGACCAAATTCTATCTAGGTAAGAACTTCATGTTACAGCCTTATTCGCTGTCCCTATTCCAGACGTAGACAATTGGTAGGTAGACTACCTCAGCCATCAGTGTCTGGACCCTGGGGATCAGTCCCTATACCCAGAAGTGTTTCAGGGTCTCCAGACTCAACCAGAAATTGAAAAGTTTGTATGCAGATCTTGGGATCTATTCTGGCGGAAGCAGTGGGTGCTCTGGTGGCTCTGTGGTATTTGTGCAACCTTGGCACTGCAGCTGTAGTGAGAGTACAATTCCCTTAATGCCTCTGTGAGTTATGCCTGTGGCTTGTCAGTCTTGCAATGTCTCATGGGATTTGTAGCTCCACAACTGCTGGATTGCTGAGGTTGCCTACGCCTGAGCTGATCTATCCCTCCTCAACGCAACCACATCCCTCCTCAACGCAACCACACCCCCCCTTGGAGTCAACTGTTTACCTGTCGGCTACAGCTTCCTTTAGACAATCTCCCTCTCTAACAACTTAGCAGCACCAGCAGATTGGTTGGTTTGTATAACAATTGGCTTAAAAATAAAGTTTCACCTTTTCTAGTCAAGGTACACTGTTCTTGGGCTTTCTGGCATCAAGCATCTGTTTCCCAGAGGCTGCCACCTGGTCTTCTCTACACCTTTACTGAGTTTTACAAGGGGGTTGCTCACGTATATGTTAATACAAGCTTTGAATGTATGGTCCTGCAGACAGTCCCCCGTTTTTTTCGGTATTGTGGGCTGTTTATCATCTTCATTTGCTTTACTGCCAGCCCCTCAATGAGACTGTTTTGGGAAAGCGGCTTGTGAGCCACTGATGACAGCTATTAATTTGAAGGGGACAGTCCGGGGAACAGTTCTAGTATAAGCTCATGGTCGCTATAGCAGAACTGTAAATGCCAGGTCCGTATGTCATACGTCCAGCCAGGAACACTTTTGTTCCTCCGTATGACATACGTCCTTGGCAGGGAAAGGGTTAATGAACTCCAAGAAGGATTTTACAGCGAGTTAAAAAAAATCATGTTTTTTATTGATCAGCTTGTTTTCATGCTCTGCTGCATAATCGTAACCGTTCATGGGAAAATTGTAGAAGAGCTTAGGTTTGGACCAATTTTTCACCTGCTGCACTACACCCCCTTCATCACCATAGCATAAGGGAGATGTGTTCTGTAGTCTAGAAAAGAGAATCAGGGCTGACAGCACTCCTTGAAATGTCCATGCAGCAGAGGCACATTATATTTAAATAGCTAAAACAATGGGGACATGTGCATGTATTGCATATGTTTTTTTTCCCTTTTTTATGCTCTGACAAACATGCTTAATTTTTCCCCTTTATATACTTGCTTGGAGCTTGATACCTTAGTTGGAGTGTTGGGGCAATTGCTGTCTGACTTCACAATGCACAATCAAACAATGGGAGACACACTGGGGTCAAGCAGTTTACATTGCAGTAACTGTTAGACTGCATGTGATCTTTTACCCCCGATTGTTACAGCAATGGCAGTTTCCATGATTCTGTCATAAAGGGTTACTTTATAGGTTATTCGGCCCATCTTTGGACCTGAAGTTTCGGGCCCACCTGCTGCAGCAACTTTTTTGTATATTTGGGACAGCATAGCTTTTGTTGTTCTTAAAGTGTATTTCAGCCAAATTGTGATAATACCTTTTTTATATTTGTTACAAATTTCATATAGAATAACCTAAAAAAGATTTAAAAACTACTGCTTATATATTACTTTCTCTTTCCTTAAAAACATTTTTTTCACTAAACTTTTTTTCCTCTGGAATGCAACAGGGCGGGCAACTAATTTTTAACCTAATTATCCCTGCTTGTACTGTGCTGGCACATCTCAGTTGTAAAATATATGTGGATAATGTATTACTTATCAAAGGGTTAACGATCTGGAAGCATTGTAGAGGAAACTCAGAGAGTCCTTAGTCTTTCTAAAGGGACAGCCAGAGTTCCCTGTTACTTCAAAATTGCAAAAGAGAAGCCTGCATTCTGTCCAAAGACCTGCTCAATAGAAACAATCTTGGAATCTACAGAAAAGACTGTCACCAAAGATACATCTTAAAGATAAGAAAAGGATTTTCTCAAATTTGTCCGTAAAAGTGGAAACACAATGTAATATGGTACTACTACAGTTCTAAACATGATGCTACAATAACAATACTTTTTACAAGATCTCATACTAGGTTATTTATGTTTTGTTTTGCAGGGGCCTGTTTTGTCAGTGGCTTTCTCTAGAGGAGGAGAAAAGTTTGCCTCTGGGGGAACAGATGCTCAGGTGTGTTACAATATACAAACTACCAAAGCAAAACTGCACAAGAAAAAAAGATAAAAGATTCTGCACTAAGTCATTGCTCTTAAGACCCCCTACATGTAGAAGCACAGCAACAGTGGCTGTTTGTAAAATTATAGGCCGATAATGTTTAGAAACAAGCAGGACCATGCTCACTTTGGCAGGTGGAAGTAACACTAACGCATTCATTTTTAGGAGTCTTGCATACTTGCCATGCCAACTGGGTTTGTCCAATGCCAAATTAAAGCCCTGTGCCAGGAAAAATATGCGCCCCCCCACGCCTCTTACCCTCTCTAAGCAATCTTGCTAAATGTTTTTGTCCTTATTTGGTGAAGCAAGTTATACTCTCCTAAGTCCACAATCTAGTTCCCTCGCCCAGGCCATTTCTGGGTGCAGAGGACCGCTAACCCAGTAATGCAGATGGTCCCCTGTTTAGCTCCCCCCCGCCCCAATTCTTGCATTGACGTCACTCCTCTTCTGTATCCTGGGAGGATCCTGACAGCCAGTAGTAAGTGTCCATGGCACCCAGGCAGTAGCGTAGACACATGAAGGCCCCTGTGGAAGTAAATAGAAGAGTAGATACTCTGGCCTGGAGTGTCACATGACCGTGGCTTTAGATGAGTTCTACATGTAGAGCCATTTAGATTTTTGTTAGGTTTTTTTTTTTTTTAATCCAACGGTCAGTTGGGGAGGAAAGGGTGTTTACATTATTCTGAGGACAGAACGAATCTCTAAACAAATGGGTCCTCACTGTTAATCTGTTCAATTAAAGGTTTATTAACAGCTCAATAGGAACAAACATTCAGTCATCCATATGAAAACCTTAACGTGTTTCGCACAAGAAAGTGCTTATTTATATGGTCCCTTATGAAGAATGTCTCATATAGGGATGGGCTACATGTTCGAGTCGAACATAGCCTGTTCTAGCGTTCGCTGAGCGCCGAACATTACGGGATGTCCGCGGTCTGTTCGACCGCGGAACATCCCACAATGCACTGCGCCGTCCGAAACGGTAATTGGCTACAGTCTTGCACCTGACCGCAGGTCAGGTGCAAGACTGTGCCAATCAGGGTTCAGTACAAATATAGAGCCATGATTGGGCAAAGTCACGATGACTCTGCCCAATCATGTCTCACAGCTAAGTCCCTGCAGCACACGATATAAGGCTGCTGACACCGCGGCCCTATGTAGTGTGTTGTAGGAGATAGAGAGAGAGGGTTCTAGTATAGTTAGTTACAGCAGATTGATAGCAGATTGATAGCAGATTGATAGAGAGTTATAGATATATCAGAGTTATAGAGAATCTTTTAAGTATAGTTGCAGGAATGCATGATACATTTTGCCTTTTCCCTGATAGCCTCCAGAATGTAAGTAGAATATTTGAAGGTGTTCTAATTTAAGGCAGAAATGTGCTACTATCACTTGCATATTTTTCAAACTAATATTGACTCTCTCAAAAACAAAATGATCCATAAAGCCATTGGCTGACCTATAGAACTCTTATCTATATTTATTTATTTTAGGTGTTGGTGTGGAGGACAAATTTTGACAAGTTTGACAATAAGGAAATTGTGAAACTGCAACAGAAAAGGCTGTGTCCTAAAGTACCGCCTCATTTAAATGACATTTATCCCCGGTCTTCACACTTCCATACAAGCAATGGTCATTCCATTCAGGTAACACGATTTCTTATACAGAAATGTATTTAACACAATAAGATGTATTTTAAAGTGAGGCTGTGCTGCAGTTATATTTGTATCATAGCCCCTCCTGACCCCCTCCCCATCTTATACTTACCTGTCCCCAATCCAGAAGGAAAAGCGCTGCGCAAACTGTTGGCACTATATAAGTCCTGTATAATAATATTGCTGATTAGATAGACGCTTTTTAAAATCCAGCCAGCTGTGCCCGCGCTTATGCTGTGCACTCTCATTAATTCATATAGAGTATGTGTCTGACTGGAAAGATTCTGACAAACAGCTGTGCAATACTATCAGCAACATTTCCTTGGATCAGGGAGGTAGCGGCCGACCATTCTGGGCCTGATGGCAGCCTCTTCCGAGGTAGTTCCCTATGCTCAGTTTCATAGGTAGTTTCCTATGCAAGACTTTGGGCCCAAATCACCCAGTTATTTTCTTGTTCTGACTGCAAAGGCCATGCTTTCTCACACAAATTCTGTATATAATTTAGATGTAGCATGGTCTGCTTCTGAATCATCAGCTGCTGAGCAGCTGTTTGATTCTGAGTAATTCTAGTCTTTACCTGAAGAGCTTATGACATCACTGTGCTCCCCACTGTACTGCCACTACTCAATTTAAAATAGATTGTTTCAGCTCTTGTTGATGTGGTCTGTGCCACTCTGAAACTAGAGGATTATGCATTTACCAGTGCTGTTCCCAGTCTCGCATTCTTTAGGCTGGGTTCACACCTGAGCGTATTTTTTCAGCTCGTTTTTTTCGCGTTTTTTAGCACGTCTTTCCGTTCAGTGAAACGCGCATTTCACTGGCGGTATGATTTTTTTTGTTTGGTTTTTTTTTCTCCTTATTTTCTCTATTGAAAAAAAAAAAATCAATTTAAAACTTCTCGCCGGCTCCGCCCCCTTGCGACAAGGCCGATCGCAAGGGACGGAACATGGAAGTCGGCAGCCGCCGGAGGACACAGCGGGGATTGCGGACAAGGTAAGGCCTGTACGCTGTATTCCCGAGTGTGGCTTGGGGTTACCGCTTTGTTAACCCTGATCCACACTCGGTAATACCAATGGGAACGCGCGGAAAAACGCCCCAAAGATGCTCCTGTACTTCTTTGGGCGTAGGGCGTTTTTCAGCGCGTTCCTACGCACTGTAAAACGACCAGGTTGGAACCATGCCCATAGGCAATTATTGGTTTTCACATGTTGAGCGTTTTACAGCGTGTAGGAACGTGCTGTAAAACGCCCACGTGTGAACCAGGCCTAAGAGTCCCTAAGACCGTAAAGACTTTCCCAGTGCAGCTACTGTTCCAAGTCTTCTTCTATGGAGACTAGAAACTCACTGACAAGATGTTTGCTCCCTCCAAGCGCTTATTAACCTTGTACCTATTTGAGGAAGACTTTGTTACAAAGTTGTCTGCCCCACTGTGAAACTGGCAGTGTTCCACCTTAACAAAGTAACCACCATACCGGTCGAGGATGCACCTGCTGATAAACGGCAGGAAGCCCTCAAGGGCTCTGTTCTCCCTGGCACGTCCTCCTCTTTACCTCATCCTGGCTATGACTTTACTTTGCCAAATCTTGGGTGGTTGGTCAAAGTCTCTTAAAGGAGAACTATGAGATGAGTGATTACCACTCACCTCATAGTTCTAGCCGACCTGTGACAATGAGACACATACCGGGTTCGCTCACCTCTCGATCCTGTCACGGCTGGATTCCCCCCTCCCCGCTCCGATCCGCCAGCGCTGACTGGCGGAACGGACGGGGGAGGGGGCGGGTACAGCTGGCTCTGCCTCTAGATGGGCAGAGCCAACTGTCACTCAGGCAGCTTGGCGGATCCCGACGTCCAGGTCGGGATCCGCTGCGGCGTCTCAGTATACCGCGAGCTACAGCTCGCGGTATACTGAGCTTAGGGTAACGGGAGGACGCTAGTTTGTGTCCTCCCGTTACCCTAAGGAGAACTATGGGGAAAAACACTGACCCCATAGTTCTCCTTTAACCCTTTTGCTGCCAAGCCATGTGCTTCACACTTGACCATTTTTTTATTTACTACTTTTCAGAGTTTGTAAAAGACTTCCCAAACCATGCATTTTCTAAAAGCTTAGAAACGATCGGAAAAAAAAAGGTGGTGCAACGGATTTTGTAGGTCTCGTGATAATTGCGCAAAGGTTTTGCTAAAAATACACAAATTTCTACATAACTTACAGAATTCCTACTAATCTAAAAAAAATAAAACTGCATTGAGTTCATAAATCAAACAGTCGCAAAACTATTTGGCAGATCTCAATCGGGCCCTTTCGGGTTTTATGAACATTTAAGTTCTCATTGCCCTTCTCATGTGTCAGAATGGTTTCAGCGGTTTCACACCAGCATCTGCCCCATCTTGGATCTAAAAGCACTGAAGGTCTTTATTCGGGCTCAAAAATTCTGTATGAAATCCACCAGTTCTGTCGTTGCCTATCCTAGGGAGAATTTCTAACGTCAATGGACATAAAGGACACCTCCTATTTCCCCCTACTTTCCAGCGCATCTGCATTTTCTATGCTTTGCTGTATGGCTCCTACCCTACCAATTTGTGTCTCTGCCCTTTGACCTGTACCATGGACTCCAAGAGAATGAAAAATTTAATCATACTTACCGTAATTTTCTTTTCCTGGTTATACTCCATGGCAGCGCTGACAAATGGGTTTAGATCCAATTACCCCTAGCTGACAGGAACCAAAAGGGTTAAACAAGGCCTAACCCTCTCTATAAAAGCCCCTCCTCCTGCTGACTTCCCCAGTCTAGTAACAAGCTAAAAACTCCATAGGGTGGGAGCCCAGCGCTGCCATGGAGTATAACCAGGAAAAGAAAATTACGGTAAGTATGATTAAATTTTCCTGGCCATATCCATGGCAGCGCTGACAAATGAGGATTACCCAAGCAGAAGTAAGGGTGGGAACAAAATCCATAGACAAACATAATTGAATGCGAAAAATAAATGTATCACTCGACTCCAAGTCGAGAGAGCAAAACACTTCTACCGAAGTGGTCGTTCACTGCAGCCCTGACGTCCAGTCGAGAATGCTAACAAAGGTAGACCTAGACGCCCATGTTGCTGATTCACCGAAACTCCAGCTGCTTCTGCCCATGAAGAGGACACGGCCCTTGTGGAGTGAACCCCGATGCCTTTTGGTGGGGAGACTCCCGCTGTTTGACAGGCGTTAATGATGGTGAGCACAAGCCATCTGCTTAATGAAGTTTTTGCTGCTGCCAATGCCTTCCTGGCTCCTGCCGTAATCATAAACAGCCTTCTGGACTTTTCCCAGTCCTTACATCCTTCCACATATGTCCTCAGACCCTGGATTAGGCTCAAACATCCTTCTATCCCTTCTGAGTTGAGAGCGGGAAGGATAATATCCTGATTCACATGAACACTAGCATGAACCTTCGGCAAGAAACCGCATACAGTTCTCAGAACTACTCTATACTCATGAAAAATGAGAAAGGGTTGACCACAACCACAGGCTTGGAGCCCCGACACCCTCCTTACCTGAAGCCAAGACTTCTAAGGAGACCATCTTGTATGACAAGAATTGCATAGAAATAGACTGTATCGGCTCAAAGGGAAGTCCTGAAAGAGCCTCCAAAACTAGAGGAACATCCCAAGACAGATAAAGAAGCCTATTAGGAGGATATACTTTACTCACTGCCTTCAGAGACTTGGAAACGCTCTGATTCTGAGTCCACCTGATCCCAGTGAAGGCTGATGTAGCCGACACCTGTACCTTGAGGGAACTAAGGCTCATCCTTTTGTCCAGACCTGTGTGGAGGAACCCCAGGATCGCCTCAGATGAGATTTGAGAAAGGACATTGCCGTGGTCTATTGCCCATGTGGAAACACCATCCACATGCTACAACATACAGAGGAAGTGGACACCTTCCGGGATTTCAAAAGCGTATCAATAACCTCCTGTGAAAATCGACTTTTTCAGCCTTTCCATTTCAGCAGCCAGGCCGTCAGACAGAGGTGCTGGACCAGCCCTTGAGACAGGAGATCCGATGTCACTGGGATCTGCCCCGATTCCTGAATGCTGAGGGACATCAAGAGAGGGAACATGGATGTCTCGGCCAATGTGGGATAACGGCAATAACCACCACCTTCTCCCTCCACATCCTTTGAAGGACTGCTATGATCATGGTAAA
>NW_017306518.1:868557-925222 GCF_000935625.1 Nanorana parkeri | reverse complement strand
TGCAGTTGAACTGACTGCAATGGTGTGAATTAGGCACAAGAAAGTCCATAGGAAAGCATTGTGATGTATTTTGACTGCAGCAGTCAAAATAAACGGACTGTATCACAACTGCATATGGTTCACAACATTTTCTGGTCCAGATCTGGAGCAGATCTGCAGATGCTGAGCAATGTGTGCAGCACGTTTTTTGATGTGTATTTGATGCATTTTTACCGCATTCCCTTTTTTATTTTATTTTTTCCAGTTAGCTGCAGTGCGGTGCATTTCTGGCACATTTTTGTTGCGTCTTGAGGTGTTTGTGCGCTTTCCGGACCAGAGAAAATGTGACATGCAGTATCTTTCTTTGTCCGGAATAGAAAGCACTGCGCTCGTGTGATCTGGGGCCCATAAAACACACAGGGATACATTGTGATGCGTTTTTAGTGCAGGAGCGAACTGCTCTGGTCTGGACAGAATCCGGACATCGTGTGAACAAGCCCTCTTTCATGAGTTTCTTTGTGATCATACTCACAGAAAAGGAAGATTCATTCCGTCTCTGCCCCGCAAAGTGTCTGCTTGAGGGTGACAGAACTTCCTCTCGCCATTTCATGCATCTGACAATGCAAGTCAGGAACTGCTTGCTTTTAATCTCTTATGGGAATGGCCAGCTTGCCTCACCCGTTTGGCCACTGCCCGTTGGATAAGGGCTCAACATAAAAGTATATGACTGTCAGAAAAATAAAATGCACTCTTTTTTTTTTTTTTTACTGCCCTTACCTCGTCTCCACAGACCGGTGTGGTGAGGGGCAATCATCCATGATATCCCGTTCTTTAAGGGATCTCCAGGGGGAATCCAAAGGGGGATAAACCAACAGAAAAAATTCTAGCTTCAATTCCCTGGAAATGGCTTGCAAATTCAAATTTGGATCCGAATCTCTGGTGACGTCACGCACGACGGAACTTCCGCGCATGCGCAGATGCCAGCTGAAGCCGCTACTGCCCATCCTGTCTCGCCCACACATCACAAACAGACAAGACCGCGGGGAGCCGGCCGAGGTGAAAAGGACATCATACAGCACAGCAGGTAAGTGAAACCACAACAGTCTTACCCTCCCTGTCTGACAGGCTGCACAGTATATGGAAAATCCGGCTTCCTCTCATGGAAACAAAGTTTGTCCTTCCCCAAGGGGACACCCTTGCACGGGGCCGAGTCTTGGAGACTTCCCAGGGGAGAGAGGCTGAACTCCCCTGAGGCCAATACGAAATCAATCAGTTGGCAAATAAAGAAAAACTTCTCAGTAACATACAAACAACCCTGTCCTAGGGGGACAGGAACAAAAAGACTGGGGAAGTCAGCAGGAGGAGGGGCTTTTATAGAGAGGGTTAGGCCTTGTTTAACCCTTTTGGTTCCTGTCAGCTAAGGGTAATTGGATCTAAACCCATTTGTCAGCGCTGCCATGGATATGGCCAGGAAAAGGACTTTACAGTGAGCACAAAAATTCATTTTCAAATATCACAAAAAACATCATAGATTTGCAACCTAATTCAAATGCAAACTAACCTAACCCATGGCAGCCATTCAGATTTTTGTGTGGATGGTATGGATATTATTTTTGATAGCTGGAATTTATTTTTTGTTTTCACATGTCCTGATTGCTGTTCGTCTTATAATTTGCCTCTAATTTGCTGTCATTTATTTGGTGTTGCAACACAATAACTGAACAGTAGGTGTCACTGTTGGTTTTTCTGTAGAAGATTCAGATTTTATTCTGATGCAAAGCTTCAATAACCCTATGTAGCCTGTCTTGATTCATAAAACCTGTTCAGATTTCAGTCAGTAATGCATTTGACAGATTGAGAACAATCCCTCCTCCATAGTGTGTGCAAAAAAATCTGCTCACTTACCTGCTGAAATAACCATTTAAAGCTGTTATGTGGACCCTAAATGTTATACAGCAGTGAAATGTAATATTATACAATGATTGGCATTTGTTTTTTTTTGCTCTCTGTGTTCGTGTGAGCTGATTTTATCAATTGATATCAATGAAAACTTTTTTTATTGTGATATGAAATGAATAGTTATTATTTATCAATTCAAAATGCACACACTGAAAAAAATAAATAAAACAGTACTTGGTGTGTCCACCCTTTTGCCTTTTAAAACAGCATCAATTATCCTAGGTGCACTTGCACACAGGTTTCTTTTTTGTTGTTGTTGCTGTTTGCATTTTTTTTGTTGTGTGTTGTTTTTTTTGGGTTTTTTTTAGGCATTTTTCTAGTGGGGAGAGGGACAGAGCACAGTTACCACCACCCCCTTGTGTAGTGAGCACACTTGTCAGGCACACCTTTGTCCATGGTCTGTGTAATAGAGTTAGAAGCTGAGCTTTGCTCTGACACCCCAGCCTCTCCCTAGACAGGTGTGAGCAATACAGGCAGAGCTCTACTAAGAGCATGTGTTTAACGAACATGCCCACTGCCCCTGCATCCTCAGTGATGGCTCTTGTCTTGGGAAAGTGTATGGAGCAGAAGACGAGACAATCATGACTGATGATGATGATTTACTTATTTGTCTCTTTTATTACAGTGTGGTCGGAAACTGGTAGGGGTGGGGAGCACTATCAAGTTCTGAATCTCTGCTTCTACTGCACCTAGAAAGATGGGACCAAGTTTTATATGCACTTTGTACCCTGGTAGACAAGAGCATGACCATGAGATTTCTCCTTTTAAGGACTTATGCGCATGGGGATATGATTTTTACATAGGATCTTGTCCATACTGTAACGTTGGTGCTAACGAATACATGTGTACCCTATTGGTTGCTAGGACACAGGTTGCTCTTGTCATCTAGTGTCCTTGGTTGTTAGGACAAAGATGGCTTACGTTGATATTAACATGTTGACCCTGAGCAGCAGCAGGGTCTAATAGAGTACATTTGCGTTGTACACATATGAACTTTAGCACAAACATTTGCAGGCATACGGTGTAAAAAACCGTCAATACGCAGTATTGAGGGCAGGTTTTTCCAGACTGTGGACCTTTTGCGCAGCTTTGTATATGGGCCCATCTGAATGCAGAGTATTGTACACGCATGTACACAAGACCTAACTGTGTGGTAGTTTACAAGAGAATTGATGCTGTTTTAAAGGTAATTTTTGATTTGAAGGTTGTTAAATAATACATCAAATTAATTTCATTGTTTTTGAAAACATTCTCCCTCTACAGCATTTTTTCTCTACAAATTTGAACATTACAGTGTATTCCGTTTCGTTGATGAAAGGTTTTTCTTTAACAAGACCCTTTTCCTGTTTTTTTTCCATGTCCTCTTTTTAGATTAATCCAGTGTTTGAAGTAGCAGATACACAAACCTTCCATCCTGCAATTATCGATGTAAAGAACAAATCCTCTTCCAAACAGCAGGTACTGAAAATTGTTACATGATGTCAATCTATATTAATGCTTGATTGAGTTAGATTTTTTTGTTTTGTTTGTTTTTTTGTAAAATAATGACCAGAGAAGTATAGATCATTTTACCCTTGGAGTTTTGTATCATTATAATGAGATGGGAATTTTGTTAAAAAAGATAACTAGTTTGTAATTACTTTTTGTAACAACATGGGGAAAGAAAACAGCATAACGTATAAAATTGCTCCCAAACCTTTTTTAATTTTAAACAAAATTGTTTATTTTTCAAAAATAGTTAAAGGAGAACTATGAGGTGAGTGCTTTTCACTCACCTCATAGTTCTAGCCTGTGACAATGAAACTGTCACAGGTCGGCTCAATAGATTGGGAAGTGAGCGAACACATACCGGCGTTCGCTCACTTCTCAATCCTGTCACGGCAGAGAGCCTTGGCAGGGGAGGGATTGGATTCCCCCGCTCCAATCCTCCAGCGCTGACTGGCGGAGCGGACGGGGTTGTCGGCGGGTATAACTGGCTCTGCCTCTAGATAGGCAGAGCCAGCTGTCACTCACGCAGCTGGGCGGATCCAGACATAATTGTCGGGATACGTTTCAGCTGCGGTGTCTCAGTATACCGCGAGCTGTAGCTCACGGTATACTGAGCTTAGGGTGACGGGAGGACGCTAGTTTGTGTCCTCCCGTTACCCTTAGGAGAACTATGGGGAAAAGTCCTAACCCCATAGTTCTCCTTTAATGTTATTGGCTTGGCATAATTTAGGGCCCATTTTGGCCCCTTTCACACTGGCTGATCAGGAGGAGATCCGTCAGCAGATCCTCTCCTGATCAGAGCGGCACAGATCTTGCAATGGAGGAAAAAACTGAAAGTGCCGGACCCCATGCAAGTCTATGGCCCCTTTTCACATGAGTGTCATCAGTTCAGTCAAGGTTCACAGATGCAAAAAAAAAATGATAACAACTGAATCAGTTTGCACATCTGTTGTCAGTTCAGTTTACATCAGTATTTTTGTTATTATAATATGGTAAATTCTCATGATTCTTTGCTTTCCCCATCATGCATTGAGCTTGACGTGCTGTATTACGACATCGCAACGGCAGCTGAGACCCCCAATGTGTCGCTGCACCAAATCAGTCAAGCAAAACAAATGGCAAACACACTCACCAGCTTTACAGCCAGGTGCAGATGGAGTGGGCTTTAAACAATACAAAAGCAAAATGTTTCCCTGCACACTCACCAGCCAGCATGCCAAAAAACTTGTCTAACCGCTAAGGTTAAAAACAGAGGTTTTAGACAGAGGTTAAAGGGGGTTGGGCTGCCTCCTGACAAACCTGCACCCAATTTTATCTTTTGCTACATGTACTCCAAGATAGACACTCTCATAGGTTAGAGTTAGGACCGCACTACATAGAGGTGCCTTGATGAGGCAGTGCGGCTTTCACATTTTCTGCAGAAGACGTGACTTGTCTAGAGGTTAGACAAGTTTTTTTGCATGCTGGCTAGTGAGTGTACTAGGAAACTTTTTGCTGTGGTATTACGACATTGGTCCCAAAAAAAATGAACTGATGTAAACTGATCATCAGTTTACTTCATGTTACATCAGTCCCGTTCAGTTAAAACGGAGAGCTGATCCGTCTCAAATTGCGGACCTCAACTGACACTGAAGTTTCCTGATGTCAACTGATGGTCATCAGTTTTTATCCACACTGCTATAGAGATGCCTTGTTGTCTGTTTTTCAACCTGACAACCTGTACGTTTGTGTGTAAGTGGCCTATGGGTAATCTGATGTTACAGACCGTTTACATCAGATTACTTCTGGTCCGTTGAAACGGATCAATGATCTGTCTGTTTTACCAGACTGAGCCGGAGCTAACCGGGTGTAAACGGACCATTTAAACCCGGCTGCCAATAGACTTCAATGGAGCGTCCAATCGGGTCCGGCTGAAAAACTGACAGGCGGACCTTCAGCATTGCTTTGATGCAGTGCATGACAATGCATGGTAGTTTTTTCCAGGGGTTGTTGAATGAAATGGAACTGCAGCCTGCTAACACATGTAACTTTTGTAGCGGAAGCATGCTCATTAACATATATGTTACTGCAATGCACCTCGAAGGCAAAGTGTAAATGAGTCCTTAACGTTCTAAAAACACAATCTGCAGCCTTCTGTTATTTTCATAAACAGCCAGAACTCAAACGTTACTTCTGTGCCCCAGTGGTAACTGTCCTAATGGTGCTGGGGCTGCTGACGTCACATCCAAGATGGTGGTATGCAACAGCAGTCTCAGGGCTTTGGACTACACAAGGGGGGTTTTAAAAGGTAAATAGCTGCATGCCTTAACACAATTAATACAGATATAATCTAATGGGATTTTGCTGTTGAAATGAATTGGTCTGGCATCTGGTCAGGTCTCTTTAAATCACAAGGTTGTTTGTTCAAAGTACAGTTACAAATCCTTTAGCAGCTAAAAGAGGTAATCTGTTTATATTTTATGTGCGTATTTAGAAGCGTGTATGATCAGTAATGTGAGAAGCCATAGTTGAGGATCATTGAAATGTACTTTACCAATGCGAGTTGATGCATTCATGTCATTCTCATGAGATTGATGGTTACAGTTGCTGGTCTAGCAGCAAGTAGAAGACCAGAATTTCCCATAAAAGAATCTGGGAAGCGTTCTTATCTTAATCGACACTGTATTATGATGCCATGCCAACAGTAAAGTTCAAAATAGACAGCGATTGCACATCTATCAATACTCTTTCCATTCAATGGCTGCTACCTTGTTGGCATGAACATATTCTTAACATGTTCATACAGGGGTGTGGAATTCCTGACGCTCGGGAAAGGAAGTTCCAGGCGCCAGGTGAGTAGATTTTTTTTTTAACATTTAGCCCAGCTTAGGGCAAGCAGGGCTAAATGTACAGCGGGGAGCCGATCCATGTTTTATACAAGTTATCTGATCAGATCATTTGTTCCAGCCAGCCTGCCTGTCTCCCTCGCTATCTGATGTGGTTTTCGGGGTCCCCCGTTCTCTTCTGGGGGACCCGGGACCACGGCAAGTTAACTCAGAATTGAGAGTGGGGAGCAGAGTGAACGTCCGTTCTTCACTCTGCTCTTTGATCAGTGAGACCGGAGTGCAATAATCACAACACCCTCAAAAAACTACACATTATACAACCTTGGTTGTGCAGGGTTTTTTTTGAGGGTACTCCATATAGTTATAATTCGTACAATTTTGTTGATGTTCATATAAAAGATTTATTGCATAATTATAAAATATTAAAAACAATGCTCATATATATATATATATATATATACACATGATACTTATAACCCTAAAATTATTACTTCTTTTCACATTTCATAATATTTTATATATAATTCATATTTCACTATGTATATTCATAATTCCTTGATTTTCATATGCAGTGTTGTATTGCTTTGTTAGTCCCCTACGCGTTACGCTCGTAGGCTTCTTCAGGGGGATCGGTATAAATCTATTTGTAAATACATGATACATTGTTCATCAACATGTTTATATGCCATTTCATAATACATTTGTAAAATCATATTTTCCAATTTTAAATGTTTCCATTCAGCTATATACATTTATTCTTAGTATGATTGAATTGTACAGCCACTTACCTAGGGGTCAAGTATCATGGAGGGACCTAATGCCAGGGGGACAGGAGCAACTCTCATCACCCCCAGAAAGAAACATACCTAATTTTATTCCCATCACACAGGGGCTTACAAGCCACTATGTGATAGTTTGGAGGCAACGGATTCTGTTTATGGAACCTGCCCTCCAACACAGAAAAGATCTTCTGTGCAGTTCCTGACAGCTGAGACAGGTGGTGTTGTGATTATCATTCCAAAACAGGCACTTCCCAAAGTACTCCCCCAGGTGATTAGAGGCCTCACCCCAAACTCAGTCAAAAAACTACACATTCTACAACCTTGGTTGTGCAGGGTTTTTTTTGAGGGTACTCATATAGTTAGTTATAATTCGTACAATTTTGTTGATGTTCATATAAATTGTACGAATTATAACTAACTATATGAGTACCCTCAAAAAAAACCCTGCACAACCAAGGTTGTATAATGTGTAGTTTTTTGACTGAGTTTGGGGTGAGGCCTCTAATCACCTGGGGGAGTACTTTGGGAAGTGCCTGTTTTGGAATGATAATCACAACACCACCTGTCTCAGCTGTCAGGAACTGCACAGAAGATCTTTTCTGTGTTGGAGGGCAGGTTCCATAAACAGAATCCGTTGCCTCCAAACTATCACATAGTGGCTTGTAAGCCCCTGTGTGATGGGAATAAAATTAGGTGGAACATTTTTTTTTTTTTTTAAATAAAGTGATAAAAAAGTAAACATTAAATTAAAACCAACCCCGCTGCCCCCGCCATCCGCATGCAAATAAACGCAGGAGTAGGACATTGTGTGTGTGTGCTTTGAGTGCTGCCGCCATTCCACTGTGTGCCATATTGTGGTAGCCGGGCAGCAGAACTCTTACACGTACCATGTACATTAAAGGATAAGTTCACTTTCCCAGGTAATTTGTGAAAATGGAATTACACGATCAAATCTGGCTCCGTCTCTCTCCCCACCTCGCTATACTTGCCTTTCGGCGAACAGTCCTTTCCCTCTGCCAGTACGGGTGTACAATCTGTACACACACAGTCCTGTGATATGCATTTTGAATTTCGCTCGCAAATTGCAAGTGCTCGTTGGTCAGTGACCACGCTGACCAATGAGAAGCGCTTCTTAGCACAGTTAAATACGGTTTTGAGTAAAACTAGTTTTTTGTATTGGGACAAGTAGATGCGTGCACACTTCACCACTGGGACTACACAAACGCATATGTTTTCTCTGTCTGCCACACGCACAGGCTGTATAGAATAGCAGGGCACTTGAGATCCGCCCACCTGTCTATCAGTGACTGTGTGGCCCGTCATTGAATCAGAACTCAATGAATGTGCATTAAAATACTCATGGGTTATGTAGTCCCACGAGCCCAGACTTCCAATAGGAAGTAGGGGGAGTTCAGCACAGGTAGCCACACAATCAAAAATGCAGTTTTCATGCACATGAAATGATATTGCATCAAGAGATTGTTTTTACATAGAGGGTTTAATGCCACTTTGACCTCTGTACTTTTATGACTGTAAGCCGTTATGTAGTATATTGCTTGCTTATATAGAAAGATAAAAATAGCCATTAGATGATTTGTGTTATTTTATGTGATTGATATACTATAAAACATGATCAGACAAAGCCCTGAAGCCAGATAAGTAGAAGCCCAATCTAACCTAATTTTCTTTTTTCTTATGTTTTTTTTTTTTTTTTATGGTCACATATTTTGGATTCTTAAAAGTGGGTTCTGGTACCAGACTGAACACCAATCCCTTTGTGTTCTGGGTTAATGATATAAAAATAACTCAAGCTTAGGCACATGTTCTAGACTATCGTCTTTTTTTGTTGCTGTATTATTATAAAAGGAGGTTTGTTACAACATGGACATTCTATGGGGAATTTATTAACGCAATTGCGACTGTTTGAACTGGCATGGGATATATTTGACGTGCTTTGCGCCAGATTTATGTTTCTAGTGTAATGTTGTTCATAAATGAGAGTAAATAGACTCCAGAAGAAGAAGACTCGCAAACTCAAGGCAAGAAGCTTAAAAGAGAACTATGGGGTAATGTTTTTATCCCATAGTTCTCTTTAGGGTCACAGGAGGACATATCCTAATGTCCTCCCGTGACCCAAAGCTCAGTATATAGTGAGTGATTGCCCATTATATACTGAGAGCGCTGCAGCAGCCGGGACGGCTCTAACTATGAGGATGAGTGTAAATCACTAACCTCATAGTTGTCCTTTAACTGTCGCTTCTTGAAGAAGTGGTCATGGGGACTTCTTAAGTTGCGATTGTTTAGTTAGGTAATGCGCCGGTTTCAGACATCTGCAGGACAAGCGCAGATGTAATCAGTTGTGAACTGTCGTAAAACACTCGCAATCCGGAAAAAAGAGGTGCAGATCTTAACAGGAGCTGCTAAACATATTTGCGCTTAAAAAAATAGAATGAAACAGCTGCAATTGCGTTAATAAATTTCCTCCTCTGTGTTTCCTTGTATCTACTTTTATGATTTCAGCTATGGAACGTAAGGCAGTAAGACGCTAGACTGCAGGCCTGTTATTAATAGCAACAGCACTAGTGTTGGCTTACTTATTCTCCAACTAGATCTCTGCACATTACAGCTGAAAATAGTTCTGTTCAAAGTGACATCCTTCCACTCATCAGAGCCTCTCATGGGAAACTGTCATGGTTAAGGCTTGTCTTTAGGAGATTCATTTAGAGAGTGTATTTCTGCAGCAGTCCACAGCTGACACAATTCAAATCCCAGATGTATCGGACAACTTGATGTAGTAATGTAATAATCCCTGTCCATAGACCTTTTAACAAATGAAATGTTACATAATAAAGGGTTTATTTGCTGCACTGTTTTGTAGTAACATACCAAAACAAAAAAAATGAATATACTGGCTGTTTTGCAGCTTTGTGTGTACCGTTTTATGTAAAATAAGTCTTCAGTCCTATTTTCTTAGTTTGGTTCTCACTGAAAGAGAAAATCAAACTGTCAACCTAATTTGTATACACAATCTTGCTTCATCATCATTTCTTTTCCCTTAATTGTCCTCTCTGCAATCCGATCTTGTGGTCAATTAGCAGCCTGCAAGTAGCATGTGGCCCTTTAAAATCTGTCTCCAGTTTGACTTTTTTGTTTTCTTTGAAGTCTAGGTTCAATCAGCACTGAAAATTAAAGACATTCGATCAAAATATAATGAAGGATGACATTTTAAAATGAGGAACAGTAGATATCACTAAATATAACCAATCAACATTTGTACCTACTGTCTGTACACTAGAACAGCTATATTTTGTCTCTGCTACTTGCTGTGTGTGTGTTTACTCCCCCATTACATTGCTAATTGGGAGCACAGCACATTCAGGATTTGAGAGGAAAGAGAGCATTGCATCAGAAAATGAGGGTTTTTTTCCAGACGTGCTAAACTATTTTTGAGTGTAACTACTGTGCTTAACATTTCAACGTTTGGACAATTTTGATGGACATGCATTTTATACTGATATGTTGACTCTATTGTCGCATAGCTTCTACAAATCCTCTTAGTGTTTGGGAGATCTATGTAGATAATAATACCTGAAATTTCAGGTAGCTCTGCTGCCTCACTGTTAGTGAGGCTTTTTATTATAGTGATGGACGAATTGTGAGGTGGCAGGGATGGGACCAGTGGCATTTTAGGGTTCCCCAGGCATTGGGATTATTAGGGAGCTCTGCAAACTATGTGGCAAATATGTGCTAGCACCTTTCAGGTCTCTGCTTTGCATATGTGGTGGCAGGCTATGAAGGCTTGGTCAGAAATACTTTACCTCACCAGGAACTCACCCCCTGTTCAAGTACATTTCTACATTCCATCAGAGGTCCAGATTTGCTTGAGGCCTCTGCAAACCCCTAATGGGTTGTGTGGGTACAGTGAGACATAACTAATCTTACAATATTGTATACACTTGTTTCTGGTAAAAAAAGAAAAAACACATTGGGGTGAATTTACTAAAACTAGAGCAGATGGAATCTGGAGCAGCTGTGCTTACAATCAACTTCTATCTTCTGCTTGTTCAGTTAAGTTTTGAAAATGAAATATAGTTTCTGATTGGTTGTAATGCCCAGCTCCTCGAATCTTCGTAAATTCCCTCCATTGTTTTGTCACTTTTTTATACACTGCTCCTTTATCCGCAAAAGGTTACATTTAAGTATTGTGCAATCCTAATCTATACATTTCTGACTACAACATTTTCTAAGTTCACTGATCCCCTTTATTGCTTGCAATAGATGCGCTCTTTCCCTTTTTATGTGTAACAAATCCTTGTGTCTCACTGTATCCATCTGGTGTGCTGATGTTGAATCTAGGGCATTGGATACTAAATCGTATTAGCTGCTTTGTGCCAGCATCTGAGAATCACTAGAAACCTCAGCAACTCTGTCTACTGACCTGGTTTGTGTAAACATGTCTTAAAAAGAAATGATTACATCTATGTTAAGCATATTGGTTATTTACCTGGTATATATCAAGTAATAATATTTATCTGGCAATATGCATGAAGTCCTTTATGCCAGAGGAAGGGAACCTGAGGGGTGAATAAGAATGGTTTTGGGAAGCTACTAGCATACATCAGCAGTTCTGAAACCATAAACCATTGATTTGGATGCAGGTATAGACACAGTGGATTGCACAATGGGTTACTTGCATATCAAGGATTATGTGGTGTTTATACCTCTAGTGGAAAAAGACCTTTATACTTGGAGGGGAATATGTGGCGTTCATAGCTATGACCTGTAGATGACACGGTTTACAGTTGATACATATATAATACTTTCTATACTGTGTACAAATTAGCTTGAGTTTCTGTTATGATATACTCCGGAAGCCTGCATTATGCATTAACTTGTTATTAAAGCACTCTACAACTACTCCCAGTCTATATGACACAACAGATGGATTTGGAGGTAGGTGATCCACTGGTGTGAGGTTGGTGCATGTACTGATGTGTCAATGGCTTTACTGCCGTCCAAAGGAGAAGGCTGAAGGACTGGACGCCGACGTTATTTGCCGACTGCCAGTCAGACTGGGGGAAGTACCGACCCACTGCTGCTCCTGCTCGTGAAGCACTATGTGGATCTCTCGTCTGTTTTCGCTGCCCACCTACAGTAACCTAGTCACCTGAGGCCACCTTAAGACCCCTTATTAGCACCAGCTGCTCAGGTTTGTGAGTACCTGAGACCTTGTTTCACATTGGGCCTAGTTGCATTACAGCTGCGCAGATGCAACATCTTTTCTCTAAGATACAGAGGGGACAGTCCTGCTGCCATGGGTGACTCCAGCCTATAATCTCTAAATGGTTTTGGGGGGTGTTTACTCGAAATCCTCAGAAGGAACCAGTGCTTGTAGTCTGGTACCTGGGCCCCCTGTTGTTATAGGCTCATCATCATCAGAGTCTCAACTCATTGGGTAAGGTCAACTACTCTGCTCCACAGTGAACTCCATGTTCAGTTAGGACTTTTTGGCTGTATGTGCTCAATTATTAAGGCACCCTGCCCATATGGACTCTAAGCTCACTCCTGCTCCTCCTGCAAAGTTGGTCTCTAAACTCTTGAATCCTTAGACCAAGCTCAACCTTTGGTCCCAGTCATCTCTGACTTATTCACAGTCGCAAGAGGGACTGTTTTTGAGGCAATATAGTCTCTTGCCATCACCTAAGATTTACTGGAACTTGTTTCAAACCTTATTGATGAGGTGCGTACTACCCTTCACCTGGAGGATCACCCTGCTGTTCCAGATCTTGGGTCTTTTAGCTGCAACAGCTCCTAAGACCTTTTCTCTGTACCTGCTATTTGAGTCATTCCACTATGCAGACTGAAAATATCTTGAAGGGTCCTGGGCCCCACCTGAGTGTGTCTGAACTTTACCCTTTTTAGTGGGAGCTTATATGAAAAGCCTTGCCATATCTGACTGTCCACCCCAGACATAAGATTTCCATCTTTTAGTGTTGACTTAGAGTGGCATGGTGTTCAGTATGACTTCCCCAATAATTCCAAAACGTTGGGGGTTGTCAGGCACTGTGACGATAATGAGGTCTAACATCTGCAAGATTCAGAAAGGTAGGGCCTCAAAGGTGCCTATCACTGGTAGCTGCCTGTCACCGGTGGGTGAGGCTGTTCAACTAAAACCCTTGCTCTGTACCATTGGACCCTTCATCCACATTCAGGGAGTCTACCTCTTTCCTTCGGTCATGGGTGTGTAGGATCTTTGGAAACCCTTTCTCATGGTCTGCCCTTCTCTTGTCTCTGAGTCCTTCTAAGCCCTCCTCCTGGTTGGAAGACAGACGGCAGAGTAGACAAAGGTGGCAAAAAGTGGTGTGGACAGGGTAGTGC
This sequence comes from Nanorana parkeri, assembly GCF_000935625.1. Lineage (NCBI taxonomy): Eukaryota > Metazoa > Chordata > Amphibia > Anura > Dicroglossidae > Nanorana > Nanorana parkeri. The sequence continues at coordinate 911,811 of NW_017306518.1, read as the reverse complement.
ACCAAGTTTGCAGGAGATGGAGTGAACACAATGCAAAGAAAGGGTTTATACTGGTATAGAGGCTGAATTCATAGCAGGATGTAGTTTGTAAAGGCTGTGGTTCTGAGCAATGATGTACAAAGGAGTCTAGTTCTGTTTGGACAGGCAGCAATTCCTGCTGAGACTGAGCATGAATGTGACAAGCAGACAGAAGGAGATAAATCTTCTATGGCTGTAAGTCAGAGATTATAACCCTTTTTCCTGCTTTTGAAGTTATTTGTTGCTGTTTTTTATGCAAATGCAGATACATCCCTCCCTTTCTGCCAATTTATCTTTCCCTTTCTATCCAAAAACATATTTTGGCTTGATTTATTTCAAGAACCTACACACTATTAAATGACTGTTGGTCAAATAAAAAAAATATTGTTCATGGTATCTAAATTTTAACTTGGAATGAGCCTCTTGCAATCCCCAATATAGCAGGGAGAAACGGCACAAAGAGCCAACAGTGCTCATGTGCTAACAAGAAACAGAGTAGAAGGACAAAAATAAGAGGGGGAAGAGCTCATCTGCCTGCAGCTTCTCCTTCACTGTCCAATAGCAGCTTGGGTCAATGACAAGACTGAGAAGTCTTCTTAAACTGTAGCAGACTAAAATCAGCTCTGCTGCCTTGCCAGACTGGGCTGTAAATTTATAAACCAGATGAACAAAGTACAAATTCCTTGGCAGGTAAAACCGCTCCTTTTATGTGTTTTGTTTTTAAAGTTAACCTGGAATTCAGCTTTAAGTTGGGCGGGGAAGAAAACCTTCCCTCAAGGTTGACTTTTAACAGTTTTAATGGAGTGCAGAAAGTCAACCCCTGCTACCAGTATGAAGTGCCAGTGACGGCAAACATGGATGCAGATTTATTTTTATTTTTTAAATGGTGTGTCGATGTGACATACAAGAGTAATATTGAAGAAGAACTCTGGGCAGAATAAAACTCAACCCTTGCAGTGGAGCTAGCTGCCCCCACTCTGCTCTGGTGGTGGCATGCCCCTAGTCGTCCTCACTTCTAATACAACCTATTCGACATCATGACTCATGGGTCGTTAGACTGAAGGAGTGGAGGAGGAGAGAGACTGCAGGGGACCCATCTAGCAGCCAGGCGGGACCAAGGTTCCGGTGAGTATATATTTGTTATTTAGACACTAGATGCAAACAAGCACTTAACCCTTGCTACCTCTGCCCTGCATGGGTTAAGTTCTATTCTGCCCGGAGTTCTTCTTCAAAGCATTTACATTGCTTGCTTGTGCCGCATTTGTGGTGTAAATTTGCAGTCACAAAGAATCTGTTTTTTTTAGAGATGTAAATGCCTTACAGTTAAAACAGCTGTGTAATCAAAAGGGTGTTGTGGCTTATCAGTGCCTGGCTTATGGTGTTCATTAGCTAGGGTTTCAATATGTATGCCCAATCCCCCTGTGAACGCTTAGGAGCAGAATGTGTTGCTGCTGCCCTGGCCATTAGATTTATTTGCTGATGACTTGATATCCTTTTGCATTTATGAAGTTAATCCAATTACAACATCCGCAAGAATGCTCTTGTAAGATAATAATCCTTGACCCAGTCCATAAATCTCAGAGAAGCATATTTCTGTCAGTACCTAAAAGAGGGCAGGCACACAATCCTCATGTTTCCATAGTGCCAAACGGAATACATGTGTGGGCTATGCATGAAATTATGCATGCTGATATATCAAACGCTGGCTAATCTGTCCTAAATGTTCATCCACCGGCAGGGGCCGCCCCTAGGCTGTAATTGGTCTTTAGTTTTGTGCCTAGCGTCCTTCTCCTGCAGGTGGCGATATTACCCTACCATTCAGGATCTACGATCTGTTGCCTGTGTCCTTCAATGAACGGGAGAGAAATGGGTTATGCACCTTTTCATCCTTTTTATTTTCTCAACGGTCATGTGACCACTATGTCCCCCTTCTCCCCTAGCATCTGTGGTTGTGGGTGGGTCCTCAAGTTGCCCCTTGGCTTGCACTGACGTCATGCATCTCAGGAGCTCCTTACCTGCATGGAGACAGTCTGAAGCATCCTCAGGCTCTAGATGGGGATAAAGATTTGATTGACATCCCATAGCACTCCCTGCCTACAGCTGTGTAGGACCAAGCTTGATTTATACTGGAGGAGGTGGGCTGAGAGGCGTACACACTACAGTGTATGATCAGTACAGTGATTCAGGGCTGGGCAAGAGGTATGGTTGGAAACTGACTACGGAGATGCAGACATGCTATGTATCAGCACGGTATCCTGCAGCTCCATAAGGGAATAACAAATATGCAAACTGACCATGCCAGCACGGATCTGTTTCCATGCTTGGCGGGTCAGATTGCAACAGCGAACAGGTACTGGCAGGATCAACAGGTATTTGTAAGCAAACAGACATCAAACTTTGACAGTCTACTATTAGACACAACTACATAGAAGCACAGACACCTATATTAAATAATACATTTATGGTTAAAAATAAAATACATGTCGAATCCCTTTCAAATTGGTGCAATGATGTACAAAGCAATCTAGTTCTGTTTGGACATGCAGCAACATGTAACAAATATTAAAACACCCTCTGGCAGTGGTGGTCAACGCACCAACACTATGCTTTGAGCTGCATTAAAAAGAAAAAAGGTGCATGTCCAGTAACTAGTGCGCTGTCAACCCATTTAAAATGACTGGACTGCTTTAACGCAGTGCAGCTTAAGGCCGCGTTCCCACTGCGCGATATGCAAATCGTGCGACATCGCGAGATTTGCCGTGCGATATCGCGTTCAAGCTTGCATTGAGCAAGCTTGAATCGCGGCTGAATCCGCTCCAAAAAGGCTCCTGCTGTAGCGACACACGACCCGCGACAGCAGGACCCTTTGCCCCATTGAAATGCATTGGAGCGCGATATCGCGCGGTAATTTGCCACGATATCGCGGGAATTACTGCGCGATAAATCGCTCAATGTGAACAGGGCTTAATACAGGTAACATATTATATTAACAGGTGCATCAATGCATATTAGAGGCGCCTAATGTACAGCCCACTGGGAGCCGTTCAGCTGTCACTGCAAAGCCTGTCTGCCCGAGCAGCTGCTTCTGCACACATGTGAAAAATCTCCATCCGTATGCATGTCAGCGGTCTAAAAGAAAGACCGCTGACATGCATAGTAGATGACCTCTCTAAATAGCAATCAATTGGAGATTTTTCCGCAAAGAAAAAGCTTGCTGGCCTATAGACTTTGCCGCGGCCACGGTGTAACTCCTAGTTGGCCATACATTGAAGATCTGGCAGGAGTGAGGGCAGGAATGTATAAGACTGGAGGAGGATTGTGCCATGTAAAACTTTACTAGGAGTGTAAGTGATCCCCCCCAAAACAACACAAAAGGCTGTCATTGCTGATAACCTTCTGAGAATGTTAGTTGCCTGGCTATTCTACTGACCCACTGGTTTAAGTACTTTAAGTCCTCATGTGCTTGCTTGTTCCAGGTCTGTGACTAATGAATAATGAGATTAAAGAATAATAAAGCCTGAGGGTCAGCATGACAGGCAGGCGACTTGAAGAATTAGACATCCACAATGCCTACTTCCATGTTTCTCTCATGAATGATTTACCTTTAATGAGCATTTTTGACTACAGGAACATCTGTGTGGATCCCTCTGTGGAAGAAAAGGAAAGGACAAATATACATGCACCACTTTACCTGGATTGCAGGAATGATGGCAGCAGATCCCATACTTAACTGCTCATTGTGCTTGTTAGAGCAGTCTGCCCATCTTAATAACTGAATGGCCATCTTATGTACATCTCTGTCCTGAGTATTGAGGTTGCTATACTAAGATTACTTTCCTTAGCTGTTTATATTACAGGAACACCCACATTCTCGGAAGGGAGTTCGTCTTAATTAAATTCTTCCAGACATCTGTTTACAAATTTTAGGTTACAGATAAGCTTTAACACTGTGTCACTATTTACTTATGTAACCTTTTTAGTAGGTGCTACACAACTGATACATACATATAGCCCTTGCACTCAAATGGGAATGCATGGAAAGAATATAAAATGGAGCACATGTTTATCAGCGTGAAGATACACTTTTCATGTGTTTATAGATGAAAGTATACAGTATGGTAGCAATTAGGGATGTACCGTACTCTGTACAGATACTTTTCCAGCTCCAAGACTATACTAGAGAAAAACTCAAAAGTTAGGAGGCAGTTGTCATTTGTAAAGAGCACACGGAGCTCCTGGGATTTGTACATCTGTTTAAATGTAAGATTTCGTTTTTTTAATATAAATAAAGGGGTGCACTGATGCCAGTTTTGCAAGTACAAATACTGATACTTGCCCAAGTACTTTCAAGTACAAGTACTGATACATTTTTGTTGTCATGTGACAGTTTTTCTAAAACAATACAGACTAATGATTTCAGAACTGTGGTGGAGAGCCAGAGCCAGGTCCCAGCTGCAACCCTGGTAGTTCTCATGAAAATGCCAAGTATCAGCACCGGTATCTGAACTGGTATCGGTGCATCCCTAGTAACAACAGTAGCAATAATTCTACAGTCCCATAGCTGTAAATTTAAAAAAAATTCCATGGAGCATCTAGAGCTAAAAGAAAAGTATAGTGTATTTTCTGTGGCACGTAGTTTACATTTTTCTCACAGTGCCCAGTGTTAATCGTAGTATTATTTATGACTTACATTTATACAAGCTTGCTCTTTTTATTATTATAATAATAAATCTAGACTGGCCACTTAAAGCTGCTCTCAGTACAACTATTCTTTCTATCTATTAAAGGAAACTTGTACTAAGAAAAATATGTAGGAAGCCATTGCTAACTTCTCTGAACCACTTGAGTCTCGTGCGGTTTCAAAACTGCATTAGGACAGCGGCTATTCATCCCAGCACCGTTTTAAAAACAGCACAGGGAATTGGCAGCTCCTGCAGTTCCCTGCTGGCATGTAGGCTGGAACTGCCAGCTGTTCAACATTCAACATTTAAGCCTCGGAGCTTCTGCATTGTGTTTACTTTGGAAGTGATGTGACCTCACTTCCTCTGGGTATGCAGGCAGAACAGAGTCTTCCTGCAGCAATAGATCAGTACTTGCTGTCTGATTAGAAGTTATCTGTTGTTGTACAGCTGCATGGGGAAAATTGTATTAACCCTTGCAGTGGGGCTACCCCCAAGGGTTAACTGCTCATTTGTATCTAGGTGCTAAAAAAAAAAAGTTATACTCACCCGATCATTCAAAGACAACTTGTTCTTAGACCTATCCCTAGAGCCTCTCTCCCCCTTCCTCCTGCAGGGTTCTAAGAATCCTTGTGTTGAGGATGCTGAGGAGCATGCTATCCATGCAGCGGAGGAGGAGACTCTTCAGTGAACAAAGAAACAGGGAGTTGGCTTGGCAGTTCAGGTAAAAAAAAATTTTTTTGTTTTGCACCTAGACACTAACAAGCAATTTTTCCCTGGAGTTCTTCTTTAAAGTGACACTAAACTCAGGAGTTGAATCTTAAAAATACATTCAAGTACCTTAACTATTAACAAAAATGTATCTTATTTGTGTATCACTCGGCTGTAGATCCTCAAATCATCTCTGAATTGGCTGACACTGTCCTTCCTTCTGGAGGGTGGCTACTTTTATTAACTCCTGCTGCTCTGCAGATTGTCTATCTCACTGGTATACTGTTTGCACAGTGGCCTATGGTGACCTAGTCACAGATGGACTCTAAGGCCTCCTTTTCTGCAGTTGATTTGTGAGTTACCCTTTCTGGTACTGTCTCACTTATACAATTGATATGACAGCCTAAAGTAAACCAGTCACAAATGTCCATTCACCCATCCTGCTCTATAGTGGGTCTGTGAGTACCCCCTTGTAGGTACTGTCCCACTCCCATACTGTTTGTATGATGGCCCAAGGTGCCCTAGTCAAAAACAACTATTAACCCCTCCTGCTGGTATTAACTCGCATTCTGTTTGTATGGTGACCTGGTCCCACTCGACTATAAACCCCAGCCTGCTCTGCAGTTTGGCTCATTAGTCACCCTTGCTGTTATTGACTTACTTGCATACTGTTCTTCCGTAAAGAACAGAAACGCTAGATAGCAGGTACTTGACAGACCAGAGGGAACAGATTCAATTAATCAATTTTATTTTTTTAAATAGCAAAATTAGTATTTATGTTCCCCGCATTCCATCCCTCCTATATACATTAAAATTGAAGCAATGTTGCCAGTCACACTCTCAGTCATCTCGGCACATTCATTGCCTGCATTTTGCCGGTTAAGGTGCAAAAACATATCCGGTGCACAAATGAATACTGCAATACACGTATTGCGTTCGTGAAAGCAAAAAGCGGATTTGCCTTATATTAGGGAGATGTATGATTTGACTTCCAAGTAGAAAAGAAAAAGAAAACACAAGGCCCCAAAAACACTTCTCATTGGACTCTCTGTCTCCTTATCATATATAATACATTGTAGCTGTCAGTTTCATCCTCTTGTTATTTATTTGAATATCTCCTCACAGGAAAAACATTTACTTCACATGAATGGTTTGACACATAGCCGTGAAATATGTATAGTTATGAGGTATAAGTAAGATGGTAGTTCAGCTTCTGATTGTTAATTGAAATGTAAGGAATCCTGGACCACATTTTAATTGTTAGTATAGGAAACTGACTTCTCGCGAAGGTCTATGATCGCACATGGAAAGCAAATTTTGAATTGTGTGTGATGCAGATCTATCCCGCGATGTAGACTGTGGGGCAAACCCTGTCTTTCTCCAGTCTGGTCTGAATCAGCATTTAGCCTTGTGGCCATCAAGGGTCAAATCTCGGATTTAGCAGTCCTTTTCAGAGGCCCCTTTCCTTTTATCCTTTGGTGGGGGCCTTCGTATAGGGTGTTGCCCACATTGTTTCTCCTGTATGTTTTCCAATGACTTTGTGGGACTTCAGTGTGGTTCTGTTGGGTTGTCTAGACAAGACACAAGTGTATTCCTCTGTCTATCCTTTCTCGCAAGGTTGCCTTCTTGTCACCTTCTCTTCTGCGAGGTGAGTTTCAGAGTGGGCTGCCTTCAATTGTAATGTACCTTTTCTTGTTCCTTCAAAAGGTTGTTTTGAGGCCAGGGCCTCTTTTCTTCCTAACCAGCACATTGTTCTACCTTCTTTCTGCCCCGCTCTGTACTGGGAACAGCATGATTCTTGTTCCACTTTTATTAGGGGGATTCGAGAGCTCACCATCCAGTCGTATGACCTGTGGAGCAAGTTTTCCCCTTTCCCTGTTGAGATGCACTCTACCTGAGCAGTTAGTGCTTCCTATATTTTTCCACATTAGATGGCTGTTTCTTAGACTGCAAGGCCACCTTCTGTTCATACTTTCATTGAGTTTACCAGGTGGATGCTCAGGCCTCATCTGATGCTGGCTTAGGTCATATGACTCCTCAGGTGGTTCTGCAAATTCTGTTGAGCCACCTGTTTCATTCTGGTGTTGTGGATTTGTTGGCTGTCCCATCCTTAAGAATGCCGTCCTGTAATGTACGATTAAGAAAATAGGATTTTTGTCTTATCTGGTAAAATCCCTTTTCTCGCATTACCTTTCAAGTCACAGGTTCCCTCTCCCTATTTTCTTTAATCTACTCCTATTGCTTGCTGACAAACCTGAGACAAACTTGGGAGTCGGAGAGGTTGTACAAGGCTGTCCTTACAGCTTTGTTGTACTAGTGTCCAATCTCCTGAAGGTGGCAGCATAACCCATGGTTAAGAATACCATCCGGTTTCCTGTAATGTACTCCAAGAAAAGTATTTTACAGGTCAGACAAAAAAAATTTTTCGCAGCATGCAAAGTGTCCGTGTAACTTTTCCAGATATTTATGACCTGATATTAAAGTAATCTCCTTACGATGCCCCAATCTGGAAAGGGCCATCTTTTTTCAGCATTTACTTCCTGGACTGAAATCTTGGCTCAGAGCTACCACAATCGTGTTAATCCTGAACTTTTGCAGTTCTTGGCTGCTTTCACAAATATCTGACACAGATCAGCAACTGCTGCAGCCTCTTACCTTGTGACTTGTTACAATGTTGTAGTCTGATCATGTGACTAGAGGAGACTGGAGGAAATGCTTAATCTTGCCTGCAGCAGACTGATAACATCATCTCAGCCTAGGCAAAGTCCCTAGACTGGAACTTTGACGCTGCTTTATAATGATAAGGGGTTAAAAAATAATAATAATACTGTTGCTATATATTGTGACATGTCGGGTCTTCATGCACACTTGTAAAATTACTGAATGTAGCACATGGATGTTATTAACAGAGTTTACATATTTAGGCCTCATTCACATCACCAGCTCCAGTAAAACACATAGCTCCTGGTGTGCTAATGCACCAATCCCAACACATCGCACGGGGTACTTTTTTTTTTCATTTTTTTTTTTAGTAGAATTCTATTGAAATGTCACAAGTGGCAAGTGACATTTAATTAAAGTGATATTTAAAGCCTCTTTTTTTCCCCTTTTAAGTAGACCCTCCATTGCTGGAGGCTGTTGATGCTTTTCTTTAAAACATTTTAATTCCTCGTTTTCTAGTGGGTCCCTGCACCGCTCTTCCCCCCGCCCCCTGCACGGGTGCCACCGTCGTTCTAATGGAGGCACCGGTGCGCGCGCTTGCCCGCAGTGGCTGTGTGCGTCCATGGACACACACAGCCCTGTGGCATGCCACGTCCTTTCCCTCTTTGATGGCGGAAGGAGCCTATGGCTCCTCTGCCATCAGTATCCTCCTTCCGCAACCTGGAAGTTTGGGGAATGGAGGATCGCTTTGGGACCGGCGGCGTGGACGAGCGAAGCTGACAGGTAAGTGTGGGGGGACAGGGGGAGAAAAAAGGTGCTGGGCCATTTTTACCCTAATGCAGAGAATGCATTAAGGTAAAAAACGCCCAGACCTTAATACTACTTTAGGTTTTATGGGCACAGCGTGGTGCGAGGCGGTTGTACAGCGTTGCATCCTGCTGCACTAAAAACTATTATTGCATGCAGTACTAAAGTGTTGCAGTTGTGTGAACTTTGACCAGACATATTGCTTTATCTTGCATTGGGGCTGCGCTGGCCATTTTTTCAAGCGCAGCCATATCGCAAGACAAGGCAATTTGTCTGGGATCTGGTGTGAACCCAACCTCACAGTTGTGTTTTGCTCAAGAACACCTTTCTAAGCATAGAGAATGCTGTAAAACCTGAAAAGTAGCTTTATTGCATACTTTTGCCTTCTATGGTTTGTACAGACACGAATGGATAGTATGTGTAACATTCATTAAAGCAAAGCTAAAACAAAGTATGACATTTTAATATATTTTAACTTTCCAGTCCTTTTGATGTGATGGCTGCATTCCTTTTTTTCATTTTTCAGGCTAAGGACATTTTCAGCAAGTACAGAAAATACCTGTAGATCTTGCTGGAAATGCAGTGTCCTGCTCACTTCCTGTGACATAAACTGGAAGCAAAAGTTATCTTTCTTGTGTAAACCACTAATCCCATTGCCCCACATATAATGGAGATGAACAAAGGGTAGACATGTTTTAAGTCAAGCCTGGGTGGCTACCTTGCCCCCCCCCTTTCATAGATATACTGGAAGTGTGAGCGTAATCACCCGGGGACAGAGAGTTTGCTAGCAGGATCACCAGGTGAAAGTAAAGGGGGAGGAACAAAGAAAACCATTTTAGCTACCCCATCGAAGCACTAGTAAGCTGATATATAATCTTTTTTTGTGTGTGTGTGGGGGGGGGGTATGCCAAATCCTCCAGTCATTTTTTTTTTCACCTTCGGGAATTCTGAAAATGAGTTCTGTCAACAGAAGATCCTGACTTTAGCAGTGCTAAAGAAGAAAGTTAAATGTATCCTTCCTTTATACATTAGTGGACCTTAACCCATATATCTTAAAAAACATCAAACACCCCTTTTTAGAAATGTTTAGTAATAACAATCTGCAAACACATACTTCTAGATAATTTCCGTCTTTATATTCTTTACATACCTTATTTATCTTTTCTTCCCCAGTCTACTGACAGTGGGCATTTTTACTAAGGGCAGATTACTAGATCTCCTATTACTTCCTGAAACTTTTGCACATGTGACCATGCACATAATCTCAGGGGACGAAATGCCTTTCCCTGAGATCTTGAATGCCTTTCCCTGAGATCTTGTGAGATTACAGATGAGATTTCCCAGCAATGCTCTGCTGATATAACCTTAACAGGATGCAACACTTTTGGCACTTAAATCATCATCCTGCCAAGGCAATCCCAGTGTGCATTGCTTTTAACTGAAGTCATTTTGCCCTTTCAAAGCAGGAAGTGAATGTTCTGCAAGTGTAAGTATTTCAAAATCACAGCATTTCACACCTGTCATGTCTGTTATTACTAATCATCATACATAGAGGGATGCATTGGTATAGTTTGAGTGTAAAGGTCTGCTTTAAGATAAATATATATATATATATGTGTGTGTGTGTGTGTGTCATATTCCCACTGCTAAATGGCTGATTTAGCTTAATGCAGCCTAGGTAAATTTTATTTATATTTTTCAGATATTTGATTTTAGGTTGCCAGTTAACCTGGGAAAATAATAATTTTCAAAGAAAATAAAGGCATGTACAGTATTTTTTATTAATGACACCCAATCAAACACATCAGTGATAACATGCCACCCATGAAAAGACAAAACTTGACATAATAAAAACATGAAAAACCATGTCTGGTCTTAAAGGCCCAGAAATCCTCTGGCTATGGGGTGGAGGGCTAGAAATTGTTCAATTCTGAAAAAAGAAAGCCCCATGTTTTGCTAACATCTAGGCAGCAGGTTAGGATTTTGCACTGGTTTGCTGTTCTAAGCCTGTAGATGTCAATTGTTTTTATCATGTTAGCAGGTCAAAAGCAGGGTGTGTAGCTTCTCTCCACCTTGCACAACCCACATGATATAGATGTTATTTTCTATTGAGCGCTGGTAGCAAGGCAACAAAGCATAGATGTCAGTAAAAAGGCTTAAGTAATGTTTATGTCAACATGATTTATTTCTTTGTGCTTGTCTGAGATTAAATGAGCAATTTCCTGGCAGTCGGAGGTTTAGACGTTCCAGGTGTTATTTCTGTCTCTGAGCTTCCTGAGATCACTGTACTTGTAAACCGTGACCCTGTCTTTACAGCCATCATTTGATTTTCCTCACTGGGCTGGGAACTTGAGCTCAAGCCATCACTCTCACACAGCTGATACTGAGGCATGCAAAAAATGCCCGACAGCTATCAACCCACACATCCAGCAACAACTGGTTCCTTCCTCTCTTCCTGGGGAAGAGTAACATCCTCTTATAAGAAATATACCCTGTGGAATGCATCTCTAACTGGAGGGCTTTCACACAGGAAATTATTAATGTGCCACTTGCAAAAGTGCTTCTGTAGCTTGAACTGTCAATTCATAATGAGCCTCCTGCTGACCTAGAACATGCTCCATCTGAATCTGGCACCATGGAAAATACCAAGGCTTGTTTTCCGTTCCTTTGGAAATATTCAACCACTTTGTTATGTAACTTTTGTTAATTGTATATGCTGGCAAAAACCATTATGTTTTTATGGTTCTTAGTCACCTGTTAACAGCTCTTTTGTTTACTTAAACTTTGAAGCTTCCTGATGGCCCTCTTTGCCCCTAGAATGTCTGTTTTCTTTACTGGGATGAGCCAGGCTGGAGGTAAAAGTTTAAATAAACATTAAAAAGTCACTGTGGATTGTTTTAGTGCCACCACTGTCCCTATTCCGTCACAAACTGCATTTTAGCTATTGAAAACTGACATCCCAAACCTGTGTGTGTGTGTGTGTAGTATGTATGTATGCATGTATATGTGTGTGTATCTATCTATCTTTATCTAGATAAAAATACCCACCCTGCATAGTACATCTATGAAAAAGGCCATATACCTATCTAATCAGGAGTTGCAGCTGCATCTGGTTCCAGAGGAACATGAGGCCCACACTGCTGCTCTGTAGTTTACTTCCATCATTTACCCAGGACCCAAAATGTAGACTTGTATGGGGCTCATTTAACTTGCCAGTGCACAGAGCAATTTAAAGAGCAGTCATGCTTTTGCTAACAAGGGAAAGACCACTGAAAAAGTAACACTAGCCCATCTTCCCTGCAGCAAAGGTTACTGCAAATTTAGTACATTAGTCATTGGCTATATTATATAAGCCAGATACTAGGAGGGGAAAGCATAGTGAGGGGGAATTGATCACAACTGGAGGAGGCAAAATCTAGAGCAGCTGTGCATGTCAACCAATCAGCTTTTCTCTTCAGTGTGTTCAGTTAAGCATTGAAAATGCAAGAGAGAAGCTGATTGGTTGACATGCACAGCTGCTCCAGATTTTGTCTGCTCCAGTTTTGGTAAATGCCCCTCAGTGTGTTTTCAGTAGGTACACTTTTTTTCAGATTTATTACATAAATCAAAGAACAAACCCTCTGCAGCCATTCAGAATGTGTTTGTCACTTTGTTTACTGCACTTTGTGATTCTCTATTGCAGGGGTCTCAAACCTCCGGCCCTCCAGCTGTGGTGGAACTACAAATCCCATGAGGCATTGCAAGATTCTCACAGCCACAGACATGACTCCTGAAGAGAGATGCATCATGGGATTTGTAGTTTCACCACAGCTGGAGGACCGGAGGTTTGAGACCCCTGCTCTATTGCATAGCCCAGTTTCAGTGATCGTTTGGTTGATATTAATTTGTAATATGACTTAACCAAATTCAAACATTCCTTTTAGTATTGGCTATATACTGTATATGGAACAACTAATATCCCTGCCTAATCTAAAAATAAGTTACAATAGATCTGCATTGAGAGGACAACGAAGCAGTCAGTGTGCTGCACTACTTAAACCAAAGCATTTGGAATATATTTTGAGTGATGATCTTAAAGTGAATTATATTTCTGGTAACTTTTGTCTTAAGATTTCCTCTGTGTCTATTGAAGACACTGGATCTGAGACCTGTGTTGAGTTCTCTCAAAGCTGAACTTAAGTCCTGTCCCCTCCTAGAGCTAAGACCTATCTTGTGTCATTCAGCTGTAAAATTCCAGAAGTTCAGTGGTTGTGGTAAATGACAGCCGAGTGAAAGCAGGGGGATATGCCCTTGGAGGGACAGTTCTTAATACTTAGAGAAGACATAAATACAACCAGGGCCTACGTTTTGGGGTCCTGTCCAGGCACAAAGGAACTAATCTGAAGATGAACACAAATTCTTCCAAGAACTACAACGTACCCACACTTGTGAAATATACACTTTGGTGGACCGGACATAACAAAAGTGTAATTGAATGTTAATATGTCTTAAAACCATACTATGTATACACTACTTACTCTTGATTATACATTATTTGACTTCTCACTGCAGACCTGAAGAAATTAAAAAAGTGGATAATAGTCAAATTTACTGGGCAGTGGGGAATGGATTTAATAAAGTATTGCTTAGTAATTTGATATCTCCTGTCTAAACACCTCTTTGAATATCCACACAAAAAATTGTACTTCTCTAAACCAGGTAGAAAGAATAATTTGGAAATTCTCCACACAAGAGCCTTCAGATCAAATGTTTTGTGATATTGTAAATAGGGGCTATTAGTATAGTCTCCTCTTTCATCTATCATGTTAGGATTTTCCTTTCCTTGCATAGAAAGATATGACCTTCTTAGTTTTTTACATGCACAGTTGATGTCTAAATTGCTGTGTATTTGTAAGACCATACCTAATCACTCCCAATCAATGTTCTGTTGTTTTTACCTTTTCTCCTAGAGCTTAATTAAATGTGCAAACAGTGTAAAGAACAGTTCCCATTACACTGCTGCACTACTTATGCCACACGCCTCACAATGTTATTTTTAGCACTTACTGTGTGCTTCAGTGTTTTTGTAATTTATGTAAGTGTTGGAGTGTTATCCTTCCTGGTCTGTTAAATTTAGACTTGGCTTTCTGTTAGGGAATTTCTCACCTTTTAAAAATCTGCAGCCTTTCAATTGCTTCAGTCAGCTCATATTGCTTTACTCAATAGTAATGTATTTGGGAGCTATGTTGATTTGTTTAGTTGAGCCTTCTTTTTTCAACGTTTTGGGGTATAAGATATAATACACATGACTTAAAATCCTTTTATGTGTAACCATTATATATCAAGTGTAGCCTAAAAAAAATATATTTTCTCAAAAAACAATTCTAAGTTCTGGAAGTAAATACAGCAAGAGTATGGTGGGAGATAAGCATATGGGCAGGCCACGAGGACAGCATAAGGGACTGTGAATTTGCAAGTATATCTGGATTTTGTTGGTTTAGTTGCGTTTAGTACAGTTTTGCGCTTATGTGAGCCTTCTATGGAAATCTGAGAACGGATATGCTACAAATTTGAAAGGTTGAATGAGAGTGGAGCTGCAGATTACCAGAATAAAATCAGAGGAAAAAGCTTTCTATTGCAGACCCTTTGTCTTTCCATAATTAGGGGGGCAGAGGGGTGAGTAATTGTCCAGTTTTGAGTGGAGATGAACTGCACAATCACAGTTGTATTTAAAAAGAGTTTATAGTTGTGAATATGTTATATTTGATATATAACGAAATACTTATAAGGGAATTTAAAGTGCTGTATATATTATATTTTATGTTTAGTTTAAAGAGAAGTAAAGTCAAACCTTCTTTTTGGCTGTACGTCTTCTCTTTTGGGTCACAGGAGTATATGTACTAATGTAATCCTGTGACCCAAAGGCTACTGCCCGCTATATGTTGACAGCACAGAGCCTCGCCATAGCTGGGAAGAATCCTGACAGTCTGGATCCATCCAGCTGCCTGATTGACAGCTGGCTCTGCCTCTTCAGAGCCAGTGCTATCTGTGCCCTGTCTGTCCCACCAGTGAAAGATGGAGGAACAGAAAGGGGAGGGAGGAATTACTGCAAGAAGCTGAAACTGACAGCTAGTAGAAGACTGTGAGCGGTTACATGATTCCTCAGCTCTCGATCTATAGAGCCAGTGTGGGACACCTGCAGTGTCCCACGCTGGCTCTAGGTATTGTGAATAGTACACTTTACTCTCCCAATAGTTCTCCTTTTGAGGTTGTGTTTTCTTCTCCTTTAGATTTATTCAGGAGTGTTTACTGGACCTATAGTGTAATATCATGTGAATGGAAAATACTAAAACATGGATAGTTAAGAGCTGTTAAGATAGACCACATATTCATCAGCCAGGATAGGCAGTTGTGTGTTGCATTATTACTTTAGACTTTGTCTTGTAACCTCTTATTTCAATGTTGTCTAACGTTACTGCCTCTCCTTTACCCTTTCCATGATATCCTTTTCCTACCTAAAGCTCTGCCTCCCCAAAGGAAAGCTTACATGTCACAAGCAGTGTTGAGTGTTCAAACAACATGCCTGTATGCGTATATTGGCACCAGCATCAAAGACTAATAAGTCTTGTTGAACAATGCATGTTGATTCAGCTATGCTCAGCTTGTGCTACAGCAGATAACAGGTGAGTCAGAGTTGCTCACTGATGATTAAAGTGCAAATGAAACACTTGGGTTTTTCCAAAAGTGAAATGATTTTGCAGTTCAGCTTTGGTTAATAACCTGAATTGAATAAACCCTCTCCCTGACGCATTGGGGCTGCTTCCTGCATAGATGCCTAAACATTAGCTCTGCATAAGAGACTGTGTACGATTACCTCTGGCGCTTCCTGATATATAATTTCCAATAGTCTTAAGGTGCCCCTACACTTTACAACCCTTGCAAGACTTTTGTTGTGCACACACCGGCCCGTTCGGCAGTTATCTCTCGATCATGCTAAAAAGCAGCCGAAAATCGTACGATTCTCGGCTGGTTTTCCAACATGCTCGAAATACAAAAGTCGTGCGACAGTACAGTAGAAACGGTTGCACACCTTCCATACACTGCACGATTATCGTACGATCGTGGGATTTCCCGCGATTCTCGTACGAGAATCGTGCAGTGTATGGGCACCTTTACAACGAAAGGAGAGCTCAGTGTGGCTATCATCAATGCAGTATTCACTTGTGGTCCAGACAGCAGTTGTGTACGGAGAAGTACATACTCCTGAAATCACACAATGTTTGGCTTCTTTCACTACACAGCCATGTAGCCAAGTTAGGGTGGATGCATTCATCTGTTGTCATGCAAAGGTACTGTATTCCTATGAATGGCCCCCAGTTTGTATTTCTCTCTTCTGGCTGGAGTTGCCCATTTATCATTAATTTATCTGCTTTTCTTTTTTTTGTATATATAACTCTGCAGTACATACAGACCTACATTGTGCTATAAAAATCCTCCAAATTGTGCCAATATGCTTTTGACTATAACACTTCGGTGTAACTAAAAATATTTAAATCACTTCTGTCCACACTGATTGTCTTTTTAAGTAATGCAAGCTTGATATTCAGTTTACTCTTTTTTTTATTTTTATCCTAAGGTTATGTAGTTTACACATGGAGAGATACTAAAGTGACAAGTAAAAAACCAAAATGGCCCTATAGGCAATATTCAGTTTATCTTCGCTGTGTATTAGATCTTTAGGCCCCAGGAGTCAAAAGGATGTGGGCATCAGGAATTACAGTCATATTTATATATCATACATTTTTTGTCTGGTTCCTAGGCTGGATTAAATGACTACTAAATTCTCCAATAATTAATTCAACAGAATCCGCAGTACATACTCTACATTGTATTTCATTGGTTAAGTCTAAACACCAGGCAGATAAAAAATATCTCTATTCAATCCAGTTAATTGTTGAAATACAGCTAGTCCAAGTACCTTTTTAAAGGGTTTCTAAACCCTCACGTTGTTTTGCATGTATCTACTGCTAGCAAGCAGTAGATATATGCAACACGTTTAAAAAAAAAACACTTCAACAGAGGTTAATACTTACCTGTGTCTTCCCCGCGCGCTCCCGTCTGAAAATCTGAAAATTCTCAGACGGCCGCAAAGCATCTTGGGGCGGGCACATGCGCAGTTCGGATTTTCGGCTGGGAGACGAGGAGAGACACAAGGTAAGTCTACGGACGCGTGCACCCGCATGCAGACACCGTGGGACAGGAAGTACCAGCAACGACAGAGGAGTCAGCGCTGGATCGGAGACCCACAGCAGCGCTGGAGAGAAGGCTGAAAACTACAGCATAGAAGATTGGATTAAGATACATAATTTAAGGTAAGTGCTTTAATTAACATTGGGGGAGGAAACGAACCATTTCAGCAGGCTCATAGTGGAAAACCAATCAAGCTCTAATGCATTGTAAAGTCAATTCTACCTGTACGAGATAGGAGCGCGCTGGTTGGAGAACAGAGCTGGGTGATGAACTAAACAGGTTGCTGTATTTAATTATTCAGAGGGCAGTTCAGCTGCAGCTCAACTACAGTGGAGAAAAGTCACTGATGCGGCTATGCTTTATGGCACAAACTGGCTGAACAGCACTACACATCTTTTAACAGGTAAGGCAGTTCATACATTTTGTATTTCAGTCGGGTATTCAGCTACTGTTTCCCTAATGGGGATAAGCTTTAAATTCACAGATAATAAAGTTGTTTTTTTGTTTTCGTTTTTTATGTCTGATTTTTGAAATAAGAACATTGGGCTCTATTCTATAAAGTGGTTTTGAATATCCCCTGTTAAAGCGGACCATGTAGTAAAAGTGTAGACATGGCCAGCTCTTACGATCATATCACATTAGGCCCTCAAAAAGAATTTAAAGGACACCCTCTCAAAGTCTTTCTAAACATAGTAGCCTAATGGCAAGAATGATAAATGGGAAAAAGGACATTAAATGAAAGCCACGCTATCATATGATGTAATGCAAACTCATAAATGCTTACTGTTTTGGCCCTTTGTTTGAAGGGTCATTTGACTGGATCCAGACACAGTAGGTTGTGGCGAGGTACCCTGCAAATATAATAATGCAGCACCACCATAATACTGACCTGTTTTTGGGATGTACTCAAGATGTCCATACACTGGTCGATATTCATATTCAACCAGAGTGTGGCTCAGTCGGGCACTGTTGACTATTGTTGAAGGAGCCAATCTGAAAAATCTTAGCTGAACAGTGATCACTGCCATTAAACTGTCAGCAATCACTGTTTGTGTATTCTAACAGCGACATAGCCACCACTGTCGGCATACAATGGACCAGTGGGGGGATGCGCCGTCCATGCTAGCCTTATAATTCACCACGTTTACCTGGAAGACATTTTCGTGTTTTTTTTTTTCTACACATTTATATGATGTTATAAGTCTGTGTGTAGGCAGTGCTTTATACATCCTTCCTGAAAAATTGTCAATATAAAATCAGAAACTGTCTGGAGTCTATATTCTCAATGAAATGTTATTGTCATTGCTTTTCCACAGAGGTAAAAACAGTAAAGTGCAATTGTTTTGCTGCCCTGTGAAGCATGTACATGTAATCTGCAAATGTAAAAGCTCTCTTGAACAGATATGTTCACAACTTATATTCAAAAAACATTTTAGAAAATATTAAATGATGTAGATGAGTTATTTCACATTAGGATGATCACATAAACGTACAGGTGAAACTCGAATAATTAGAATATCGTGCAAAAGTTCATTTATTTCACTAATGCAACTTAATAGGTGAAACTAATATATGAGATAGACTCATTACATGCAAAGCAAGATAGTTCAAGCCGTGATTTGTCATAATTGTGATGATTATAACTTACAGCTCATGAAAACCCCAAATCCACAATCTCAGAAAATTAGAATATTGTGAAAAGGTGCAATATTCTAGGCTCAAAGTGTCCCACTCTAATCAGCTAATTAAGCCATAACACCTGCAAAGGGTTCCTGAGCCTTTAAATGGTCTCTCAGTCTGGTTCAGTAGGAATCACAATCATGGGAAAGACTGCTGACCTGACAGTTGTGCAGAAAACCATCATTGACACCCTCCATAAGGAGGGAAAGCCTCAAAAGGTAATTGCAAAAGAAGTTGGATGTTCCCAAAGTGCTGTTAATCAATGCACATTAATAGAAAGTTGTGTGGAAGAAAAAGGTGCACAAGCAGCAGGGATGACCGCAGCCTGGAGAGTATTGTCAGGAAAAGGCCATTCAAAAGTGTTGTGGACTTTCACAAGGAGTGGACTGAGGCTGGAGTCAGTGCATCAAGAGCCACCACACACAGACGGATCCTGGACATGGGCTTCAAATGTCGTATTCCTCTTGTCAAGCCACTCCTGAACAACAAACAACGTCAGAAGCGTCTTACCTGGGCTAAAGAAAAACAGACCTGGTCTGTTGCTCAGTGGTCCAAAGTCCTCTTTTCTGATGAGAGCAAATTTTGCATCTCATTTGGAAACCAAGGACCCAGAGTATGGAGGAAGAATGGAGAGGCACACACTGCAAGATGCTTGAAGTCCAGTGTGAAGTTTCCACAGTCTGTGTTGATTTGGGGAGCCATGTCATCTGCTGGTGTTGGTCCACTGTGCTTCATTAAGTCCAGGGTCAATGCAGCCGTCTACCAGGAGATTTTGGAGCACTTCATGCTTCCTTACGCAGACGAGCTCTATAGGGATGCTGACTTCATTTTCCAGCAGGACTTGGCACTTGGCCACACTGCCAAAAGCACCAAAACCTGGTTCAATGACCGTGGGACTACTGTGCTTGATTGCCCAGCAAACTCCCCTGACCTGAACCCCATACAGAATCTATGGGGCATTTCCAAGAGAAAGATGAGAGACATGAGACCGAACAATGCAGAAGAGCTGAAGGCCGCTATTGAAGCATCCTGGTCTTCCATAACACCTCAGCAGTGCCACAGGCTGATAGTTTCCATGCCACGCCGCATTGAGGCAGTAATTGCTGCAAAAGTGGCCCAAACCAAGTACTGAGTACATATGCATGCTTATACTTTTCAGAAGTCCGATATTGTTCTATGTACAATCCTTGTTTTATTGATTGCATGTAATATTCTCATTTTCTGAGATTGTGGATTTGGGGTTTTCATGAGCTGTAAGTCATAATCATCACAATTATGACATCACGGCTTGAACTATCTTGCTTTGCATGTAATGAGTCTATCTCATATATTAGTTTCACCTTTTAAGTTGCATTAGTGAAATAAATGAACTTTTGCATGATATTCTAATTATTCGAGTTTCACCTGTATATGTGAAAAAGACTAGAGTCTTTTATAGTACACATCCTGTTTAATTGTTGGTATGATCAGCTAGCTTGCGTGTTGTAACATGAAATAGCTTAGAGCCTAATGACTATTTTAGCACTGGTTATTTTATTCTGAGAGGAAGCGCAACAGTCTTGTTATCTCTGTGGCAGAACTGACTAATAGTAAGGGGATGTGGTCTGGAATGACACTATTGCACATCCAGGATGTGGTGTACTGTTGTGTAGCAAATGCAAAAACTTGTTTCCCATGTTAACTGGTAAATAAGTTCTTTGTAGTCATAGTGTCTCTTAGGCTCTCACCAAGTTTTTACTTCTTGTCAATGGAACTGTCTTTATCTGTGGCTTAAGAAGAGCATTTGTGATAGAATGCTATATTATTTATTATTATTATTATTGCTGTTGTATATGCTCTGTTGGGGGGATTCCCCCCTCCAAAAAAAGAGAAACAAAATTGAGGTGGTTTTGCATAATCTATTTCATGCAGGTGTAGTTTACATACCTGTGCACCTTTTTTCCAGGAATAATATGATGAATGGGTGTCTTGTTGTATTCTACAAAAAAGGTTTGACATGGGGGCTTGGTCCAAATAAGAGACATGCCTAATTAGCACCTTTTATTACATGCACTCCAGCCCAGTGACTTTGACTAGACTGGCCATACACTCTGCGATTTGCGTTCAGGAATTTTCGTTGCTGCCGTGCCTCTTTCGATTCTAGCTCAAATACCCCATCATGCACAGATTTATGTCGCTTTCAATAATCGTTCATTAACAATACTAACCGAATTTCGTTGATCGACAGAACGGATTTTTGTTTGCGCATGTGCAGTGATCATGTTGTGATTTTTTTTTTCCGTATGAAAACACCACTAATCCCTCTATTTTTTGATTATTTTTTTTACACTATATGAAAAAAGTTTTCCAGTCTCACCCTACGAGGAAATTCGTCCAGGAGTACTGTAAAAAAAAATTGTTTGGTTCCCATCAGCTGATCGATTATTGTTCGAAAGACCATTCGTGGACAATTTCCGAATGGTAATCGAAGAGTGTATGGGCACCTTTTTTAGATGATGATGTCAGTCTTTTGCAGGCAGGAGGAAGCATACCCTGAGTTTCCTCTCCACCACTTGTCTGAACAACATTGAACCTTTGGCCAGTACTACAGTGCTTAGGAAGAGACTTCCGAACAGACATCTTATATGGCAGGAGTTTAACGGAATATGCCTAGAGGAGCTAATACTGGAAATGTGCAACAATTTCTATGGGATTTTTTGCTATGAGCTCTGTCTATTAGCCATTTACAAATAGAAAAAGTCCATCTTTGAACATGATGCCAGTAAAAGGCATGTAATTAGGGCAGGAAAGCCATCCAATCAGCACCCTAACAGTAGTACATTGAATTAATGAGACAACTTGCAGGCTCTGCAGTTTTCTCAGGGGCTAGTTTATACCCATCTACTTATTACAGGTTGAGGACTTGGAGAAGCTTCAATTGTTTTTGTTTTCTTTTTCTATCAGCCACTGGTGGCTGCACTTAGGCCTTCTTCATCATAGGGTTCTTGATTAATACAATATAGTAAATAAAGTATACAGGTCCACAAAGCACTGGTTCCTCTTAACCTATTAACCATTTTAGGTGTAACATTGCTACATGCTGTGCTGCCAACTACTGGGTCCTAATGTTCAGTTTAGTCATGTTTACCAACCCTGTGGATTGGCTGCTTTAGCGCAGGTCTGCTGCAAACAGCAGTTAAATCCTAAAAGAGTTTTTAATCCTTATACTGTTTTGTTTTCAGTGAGGATTTCCCCTCCTGTCTTAGTGACCACTGCCATTGAGAAAGGAATTTCACCATCCCAATGTGAAAATGTACAGGAGTAAAACCTGAGAGAGGTTCTAATTCTTATACACTAAAATAAATGGGTTTATATTGTTTGTGTTTACTGTTGGAGCGATTTTCCTTTCTGTCATAGTGACCACTGTCATTGGGAAAGAAAGTGAGGGGAAATCCATCACAACAGCAGGAATATTTAGCAGTAAAACTTGAAAGAGGTTCTAATCCTTATACACAAAGAAATGGGTTTATATTGTTTGTGTTACTGTTGGAGCGATTTCCCCTCCGTTCCTGTCTTAGTGACCACTGTCAGTGGGAAAGAGAATGATCGGAAATCCATCCTGATGGGCCCATATACAGCAGTAAAACCTGATGGAGATTTTAACCCTTTTACACTCTATTTGAACTTTAAAAAAAGTATTGGTGGAAGTTTTGTCAGTAATGTCTTCACCATGCTGTGAGTATCGGTGGGGTTTTACAGGATCAAAAACTGTGAAGTCAGGAGTATAGATTACACCCATGACAAAGATCTAGTGGTTTGGTTTTTTTTGGGTAGCACATTTTGTAAGTGTGTATGCACATGTATTTTATGATCGTATCTGATGTTTCCTCAGACTTTTTATCATATGACATAGTGTACTTCCTCCATTGATGTGTCATTTCATGTAATAATGTGGTCTTCTGATAAGAAAAATAAGAACTTAATTCTTGAGACATTCTCTGTGTTCAGAGAGATGCTATCCGTTTAAACTCTTTATAGGATGTTTGAGTACCTTCTAAGTACTAAATATCCAGTCTTTTGTCATAATACACTGCCTGTCCCAAAAAAAGTCACATACTCTAATATTTCCTTGGACAACTTATAGCTTTGATTATGACACGCAATCACTGTGGCATCGTTTCGATAAGATTATGCAATGTCACAACATTTATTTCCATCCAGAGTTGCATTCATATTTCACCAAGATCTTGTAGATATGATGGGAGAGTCAGACCACTGTGTAAAATCTTCTCCAGCACATCCCAAACATTCTCAATGAGATTAAGGTCTGGACTCTGGTGACCAATCCATGTGGGAAAATGGTGTCTCGTGCTCCCTGAACCACTCTCACAATTTCAGCCCAATGAATCCTGACATCTATGGAACAACCTGGTCTTTCACTATATTCAGGGTAGGCAGCTGACCTCATTTTTTGGGCACACAACTTTCCTGAACATAAACCTATTATCCAACAGAAGGCTCTGGCCTATTTGCTTTGCTAAATCCAGGTGGTGACTTTTTTTTGGCAGGCAATGTACAAAGTAAAGTATTTATGACATTTGCAATGTGCAGGGGAGAGCTCTTATCTTCAGGTTGCCCATCAGCAGCCTTATTGGTTGCCCTGAATTTTGTAGTTTGGCTATAACCAGGATTAATTATTTACACCCGATGGCCTGGCAGTACTGCCATATAATGCTTTCATTCTACATAGACATAGCAGGGGAGCACAGTCGAGGTAGGAGCAGACGGCTTGTGGTGCCTGCTATCAAACTACACTGTTGCTTTCATTGTTTGTAGAGCATCTAGTACAAACGTAATTTACCATATATGCAAGACCGTGCTTCTGTTTGAGTAATGCATTCAGTTGAGAATTTCAGAGCTACCACACTTTAAAATGCATGTTAGCTAATTAAAGCTAGTGATAACCTGAATTAAACAACAGACACTTTTTGTATTACTTCCAACCCTCTGTATGTTGGTGACTGCAGTGTCCCATTATTGCTTTCCTCTATTATAGCATGAGATGCTATAAAGCTGACCTGTACAAAATACTGGCCAAGTGCTCACCGATACCTATTACCAATACTCTTCCTTTTTTTTGTTGTGACAGTTGTTCTATAACCATACAGACTAATGATTTTAGGACAGCGGTGAAGCACCAGGGCACAGTCCCAGCCGCAAACACCACCCCCCTGGTAGTACTGCCACTGATTGCAAGCTGTAGAGGGACTACAAATCTCAGCAATACATTATACATCAATACAGAATAATGTGAAGCTACATACTCTGTACTTGTCATGGGTGCTGGCCTGATGTCTCCAGAGGAGGATCTCAGGTGGCTGTGCTGGGTGTCAGGAGTGCTGTGCGTGATTTCACCAGGGGTCCCAGTCGGTCTCTCGGGCAGCATAGTTCCACAGTAAGGAGGAGATTTGTGGCCAGCACTGTGATTCACAGGAAGACTGGCAGGACCTTGCTGGGGAGCTCGGCAGCCTTCCTGCGAACAGTGGGGCCTATTTACAGCACCGGCTTCAGTTTAAAAATCTAAAGCGAAGATACCGACGCTTAGTATTAGGGCATTTGCACGAGTACTAGCAAAAATGCACCCCTAATATAAATAAATATATATATATATTAATAAACACACACCTGTTGCATTGATTAGCCAGGTTGCCCAGGACTGTGATCAGACTCAGACTCATGGAAAACAAATGGCTACCTATGTGGCTAGATGATCTAATGCAGGGGTAGGCATAATTGGCACTCAAGCTGTGGTGAAACTACATATTCCATCATTCCTCTGCCCCTGGGATTCATGCCTGTGGCTGTCAGACTTGTAGTGCCTAATGGGACTTGTAGTTCCACAACAGCTGGAGTGCCAAGGTTGCCTACCCCTGATCTAATGTATGCAGTCTCTTAACAGGAATGTTAGCCACATTTGCGAATATGCACTAGAGAGAGAGGTTTGAAAGCTATATATTAAATACAGTAAATATGAAACAAGAAGCACATAAAATGGGAAAATTACAAAAAAAATCCCAGGTAATACATTGTGTCATGTGTTTTTATTGACATTTGCTAGTATTACACCTGTATGACATATTGCAATGTATGGCAAATGCATGTTGATTTCAACTCCCACCCCCATCCCCAGCCCAATAACAAATAATACCTTCAGATTTGATAAATAGATATTATAAGCAATAATTTAAATAGATGTGCAGTATTAAAATACAATGACCAGACTGCACATAGCAGTACTACGAAACCTAATACTTCATGTGTCATGGCCTCCACAGCCTGCTGACAGGTCTGACACATGAAGCTACTTAAAAGAGATTGAAAGGTACAATGGACTGTGGATTATGACAAATTCCAGACACTGCTAAAACACTGTTTGACCCCTTTGTATGCGCTGATATAAAAGAACAGATACCGGATTGATAGCTTCGGGGCATAATGTCATCCAACTGTTGTAAGCATGAAAGAACCTGATTATCAATAAGCAGGATATGTAATTATCATATCACTTGCTTTGCTCGAGGGCCTTTAAATATTTCCAACATAAAACTGCCTTGCCTTGCAGGAGTCTAGTGCTCCAAGTTTAATATATTACTCTGTTATTTTCATACTAAAATGAAGTATCCATTTCTTATTTCTGGAAATATTATGTAAGCAAAATAGTTTAAACAAATTAGGACATACTGTATGTAGTTAAGCTTGGTATCCACTGCTAACAAACTCCACCAAAAACATACAAAGATCACAGTAATCAATTGCAATCTATTCCTATTTACCTTTTTGGTAATACTATAAGCTAGTCTGCCACATTTTCTAAGGTTGTTTGGCAGATTTAGGCATAGTGGTGGTGGCACTGGTAAATTAAAGCTGGAGTTGTACTTTAAAATACTCCATGTTGGGGCTCCTTAATAACAAAGTAGTAAAAACAATAAATGGTGGCTTTGTCCCATTAATAAGATAATTTGTTTACACTTATAATGATAATTTATTAATTAAAGTGGCACTAAACTCTGGAGTTAAATCTTAAAAATGCATTCAAGTACCTTTTAACTAATAACCACTTGCTGTCCAGAGCACTTTGTTAATATTGACACACACATGATAAAATCTGAATTTTTGGCTAGAAAACAGCTTCAGATCCCCCCCAAAAAATTACATATTTTCTGAAAGCCGAGGCCCTGTAGAATACAAAAAATGCTAGTTGTAATTTTTTATGTCACACAGTATTTGTGCAAATGTTTAGCAAACCGGTATTTTTAGGATAAAATACACTAAAATGAAATTTAATGCACAGAAACTGAATATAATACCCAATTTTTTGGTAAAATATAAAAGATGGGGTCATGTCGGGTAAACCGATACCAAACATGTCAAGCCTTAAATTACATTCGCCCCTGAAACTGCAAAAAACTAAAATACCCCAAATTTTCTTAGTATAACTACTTCAGGACAGGGTGTTTTTTTTGATGGTGGGCAGTCCTGAAGTAGTTAACAAAAATGTATCTTATTTGTGCATCACTCAGCTGTAGATCCTCAAATCATTGGTGCTGACACTGTCCTTCCTTCTGGAGGGTGACTACTTTTGTTCCCCATGGTCCCTGTGTGTGTTGTAAAGTAGTCACCGCTCCAAGCTCACTCCTGTGATGGATTATATCTCATGTTTAGTTTACTAATTTGTATTGAGATTGTAGTCCATCACAGGAGTGAGCTTGGAGCGGTGGCTACTTTACAACACACAGGGACCATAGGGAACAAAAGTATCCACCCTCCAGAAGGAAGGAAAGTGTAAGTACGAATTCAGAGATGATTTGTGGATACAGCTGAGTAATGCACAGATAAGCTACATTTATGTGAATAGTTAAGGTACTTGAATTATTTTTAAGATTTTACTCCTGAGTTTAGTGTCACTTTAAGGCTACAATATACCCCCACACAATTTTTTGCCCCACTATTGCAATTTCCATACGTGTAAATGTTTTATTTGCAATTTTATGTTCCATAGTTAGCGTGAGAAACCTTGTGCAGTTTAATTATATGAGAAATGCAGTAACAAATTCTTTTTGGTTTGTATATTTTTGTTGCCTGATGATAGACATGCATTTGTAAACTTACTGTACAATTGTACAAGAAACAGAATATATTTACCATAAAATGTAAAGCACACAGTGTGACACATTGCAATCTGCATTATAAATGCATTGCTATCAGTTGCTGATCAGCCTGACTGTAAATAACACAGCTTCTAGATGGCTACATTCCTGCACAGCATTAGCACTGGTACATTTACAAGACTTACA
The DNA here is from genome assembly GCF_000935625.1 of Nanorana parkeri. Classification (NCBI taxonomy): domain Eukaryota; kingdom Metazoa; phylum Chordata; class Amphibia; order Anura; family Dicroglossidae; genus Nanorana; species Nanorana parkeri. The sequence goes on along the minus strand of NW_017306518.1, from coordinate 884,693 downwards.
AAATAACTTTTACATTTACCATGTCTTTTATTATTTCTGAATCTATATACAGGAACAAGATTGGAACAATCATCCAAGAAGTGAAGCCGTGCCTCATATGCCTTTATCATTACCAAGTGCCAGCATGAAGAAACAAGGCCACACAGTAAGGCCTCTGACAGATGAACAATTAGTTCCCCACCCTTCACTGACTAGCACTTTGGAGCACATACTAGATCAACTAAATGTGTTGACTCAGGTGAGTGTATCTGTTACTCCTTAGATAGGCAGATGGGATTTGTCACGCCTGTCGTTCTAATACAAGCGTTTCCCTTTTTGACATATTTTTGTACAGATTATCTCTGTGCTGTAAGAAAAATATAAAATTAACTGGTATGTACACACCATTGTGGTACTCATTCATACACCAAGTATGAGCTGTTGATTCTTCTAGCTGTAGGAAGTGTCTACTGTGATATCTGTAAGTGTGAATGTAATGGGTTGCTGTGTACAAGGTTTCTACATTCCATATGCCCAGTCTTTACACAGCAGCATTTACTGTCCGAAACCCACTCCCATACAAAACACTGGCCTTGAAAGTACTTCCATGAACCTGTAATTATGAGCACAAGATAGATACTAAAAGTCACATACAATATGCTAGTGTCAGCAAGCTAAATAGCAGGATATAATACAAAATAAAATGCATCCCAGCAGCTAAGGAAGCTTTGTCTACTATAACTGCATATCTGCACATTGCAGGGGCTCTTCTATACAGAGCCCTGTATTTTATTAAAATTGTACTTTACATATATTTTAGTGCAAAGGTAGCCAAACACTGGTCCTCCAGCTGTGGTGGAACTACAAATCCCATGAGGCATTGCAACATTCTCATAGGCATGCCTCCTGCAGAGAGATGCATCTTGGGATTTGTAGTTTCACCACAGCTGGAGGACCAGTGTTTGGCTACCCCTGTTTTAGTGCATCCATTCTTCTGTATGCTCTAAGATCATTTGAATGACATCACTACTCCAGCCCTAAACTCCGAAGGCTGGTTTTCTCAGTATGAAGTAGTCACTCACATATTTTGACGTTTTCACTGATAATGTATGAATTGGAGACATCTAGGCTCACCCGTAACAAACTACCTTTGTGGACAAAGTTTTAAAGTGAACCTTTTCTTTGCTCATACAGGGCAAAGCTCAGGTTTACTTTAATGCCACCCCATAGCAGCTTATACTTGCATTATCTTAACTCATTTGCTACTCCATTAACCAATGAGCATAAATAGGAGTAGAAGCTGTCCCCATGTAACAGCTTTGGATGCCTGAGTGGCCAATCATCAGTGTTACATGGTCATGGAATCGCATGCTCCCTCACTCATAGAAAGTTTACAGTTTTTATCTTCAAGTTGTCAGAAGAAAAGGGAATATGTCAGGTCAGGAATATATGCAGCTGTCACCATAAGAGCTCTCAATCTTATCCATACCTCTTTTCTTAGGTGTCTGTATATAAATATTAAGTCAAATTTTAAAAAAAATGTAGATATTGCATGACATTTTTGTGACTAGTTTGTGGAATCATTACCCATTAGACCCTTTAGTGTGGTGTGTCACTGACTTGGATCAAGCTTACAGCCACATCCTTAGGTCTCGTTCACACCTAGACGTATTGCATATGCGCGTCTGTCGCGCGTTTTTTACCGCGATTCGCGGTAAAAAGTTGCGCGACCGTCGCGCGTTTCCGAAGGCTTCTTGGCTGTATCCCAATGGAAACGCGCAACAAAACGGCCCAAAGTAGTACCTGGACCTTTTCAGGCATGGGCCGTTTTGTAGCGGGTTAGGGACGGGCGGAAATACGCCAAGGTGGGAACGAGACCATTGAATACAATGGGATTGATATTTTTGAGCGTTTTGTAGAGCGTTTGTCGAGCGTAGAACGCGCTACAAAACGTTCAGGTGTGAACGAGTGCTTAGTGAAGGAAGAATGAGGATGACATCCTTGTAGCTTGCACAATTACAATGAATGCACTCCCTTATTTCAGGCCTAGCTGGTTATTTTAAATGCTCCATAATGCTAAAATACTTCCCTTTTCCATTTTATTGTAATGACACATTGAATGAGAAATTCTCCTGAGATGCATTGTGAGCAGAGAAGCACATGGTAGGGATAAAGACTTTGTGGTTTGAACTAAATAAGACTGAGGCTAATAGTAAACATAAAGGAGGAAGAGGAGACTCTACTCCTCTCACAGATTTCGAAATGTTCTTATAATGGGGAACTTCAATTATCCGGACATTGACTGGACAAAAGGAACCACACACTCAACCAAGGCTTGCCGTTTGTTGAACTTATTGTGGGACAGTCTCATGAACAAATGGAGGAAATTAGGGATTTTCAGATACCAGTGCTGATGCTTTGCATTTTCATGAGAGCTACCAGGGTCGCAGCAGTTGCAGCTGTGACAGGGCCCTGGCGCTTCTCCACTGTCCTGAAATCATGTGTCTGTGAGGGCAAGTAGCGGTACTTGGTCTGCAAGAAATGGTATTGGTGCATCCCTAATAAATAAATTATATATTATTTGTGTGTATGTGTACGTACGTACGTACGTACGTACGTACGTACGTACGTACATACATAAAAACAGGGATGCGCATATCCCAGGAGCTCCTTGTGCTCCTTAAAAATGACAGCTGCCTCCTATCTTCTGAGTTTTTCTCTAGTTTAGTCTTAGAGCTGGAAAAGTATCTGTACTTGTACCAGGTACGGTACTGGGTATCTGAACATCCCTAGTGGAAATCCCAACTAGGATGACTGCAATATTAGATCTAATCATTTTAAACAACATAGAGCTGTGTTCAGACATGGCAACTCAGGAAAACGTGGATAACAGTGAGCACAGGTGATTATGTTTACAGTAGGATACAGAAAAGAGGACCATGTTGGTTTGACAAGAACGCTAAACTTCAAAAAGGCAAACTTTGGTAAGCTGCGACTCATTCATGAACCTTTTAGATGCTATCCTCGGAGTGCACAATATACAGGGGTACAGCTACTCTTATTTACTCATATACACACACACACACTTTTTTTTTTTTTTTTATAACTGTGTTTTATTTGAATTAAGTGTTGTATGTTCTTTTTTTAGCATTTGCATACTGAATATTACATTTCCTTTTCAGGTTAGTTGCACTGCTAAAGGATGCAGAGTGTAAGGAATAGAGGAAAAAGGCTAAATTCCCAGACAAGAACCCCCCCCCTCCCCTCCTTAGTGATACGTTTGCAAGAAATAATGTCATATGCTTTGTTTTTCAGACTGTTTCCATCTTGGAGCATCGACTGACTCTGACAGAAGATAAACTGAAAGAATGCCTAGAAAATCAGCAGAAAATCCCATCAGAAGTTTCAGACACTGAGTGAAGTAGATCAAATTGCTCATCACACGGTCTCAAGCTCCTACACTTTGAATTAAATATTGAATCTATTTATTATTTATATTTTAGTTTTGTGCCAGCCTTTTTTCAATGAAATTTAGACTGGGTATGTGTCTTTTATTTTTAGCAGTGCTGCCGAGGTTGAATAGAAAAGGTAATCTGAAAAATGATGCACAACTGAGTTGTAGAACAAAGGTACATTAACACATCTATCGTATAAAGATCCACTGCGGTAGTCAGACGACTGCAAGATTGATTCTGATAGGCTGCTATGCAGGGCAAAGCAAAGGGATCACTGAAGTATCTGACCTCCAAGCTGCATACTTAACTTTGAGAAGGAGAAAGGAATCCCTGTGTAAGTGTCAAGTTCTATGGCAGGCTGTGGCTGACCAGTAGAAGGGAGGGAGAGTTACTTTGTGGAAAAGGAGGCATTGAAGTGAATATGTTGCTTTGCTCTGCATTGGCAAATCACAGGTACAATGTAAGTGAGTACCTGGGAGTTGGAACTTTTTTTTTTTTTTTTAATGATGGGATTGCATGTCATTTAATGAGAAATCATGTACATTCAGAAGACACTGCCTTTAAATCATAAGTCGAGGATATTTTTAGATTATCATAATTCTCGTCTCTTTGGCTAAATAATGTCTGTTCCTTAGTACAGTGTGTATACTCCTGTTTAGAGACAACTGTCTAGAAGGGGAATTCTCCTTACTTTTGGGAGATTACCTTTAACATACAATCTATCATTCCTAATTTCCTAGTTTGTAGCTGTATGCAGTCCTAATAATTGTGAAAGGCACACACATAAAGGATCCCTCTGAGAACAAAAACTATATCTAAATCTGGCCATACACCTATTAGATTATCTGCAGGTTTTCTGTGCTCCGATTGAAAAAGTGTAACAGATTCCTCCATCTACGCTAAGCTGTGTGGATGGAGGAATCCCCCACTGGGCCAAGCTTCAGTATCTTGCTAGTCGGCCCTGCTGGCTCTCAAAATACCTGAACAATCTGATTGGATGCAGGCACTGTTCAGGTATTTTGAGAGCCATCTGGGCCGACTAGCAAGACACTGAAGCTTGGCCCAGTGGGAGATTCCTCCATCCACACAGTTTAGCGTTGACCACAGAAAATATGCAGATAATTTATAGGTGTATGGTCATTCTAAGGGTCTTTTTAATTTTATATTTGAGAATGTTCTGTAATGGAACTTGTAATTTACATGTAATGCTTCCTGTAATTTTAAAGAACCACATTTTGTTGAATGCGCACACATTTAATATTCAACTATGCAACTTGTTATATATCAGTTGTAATGACTTTAATTCTTGTACATTTGGTGAAAGCAAGATTCTGTGTGGTTAATTTTTATCAGTCTGGTATGTTGCACATTTTACAAATTACAACAAATAAGCTTAATTTTGCTGTTGTTCTAAGATATGTATGTTTTGTTTTGTTTTTATTTCATCATATCCACTTTCTATTAAAGATGTGAATCCTCTTTGGGGTGGGTGTGTGTGTGTGTGTGTGTGTATATAGATATTAATATTTTGAATCCAAGTTAAATACTGTTTTCTTGCTTGTTAGATGCTATTGGCTGTTTGCCAGTGTTTAGCCATTTCCATGTATAAACTAAACATACAAATTGATAAACTTTACAATTATTTTTGATTGTTTTTGTTCAAAATTATTCCTTTAAAAAAAAGAAGGATGGATCTCCTACATATCTGTTGATATTATACTATTGACAAGGGACCAAAGAGTTATTCTTCTTGCTTTTTTTCATCAGCAGTAAGGCATCTGTTTTTTCTATTAAAACTAACAAACAACATAAGCAGACATCCAAATTCTGCTGTCACCCAGCCGTGAAAGTCCTTTTTTTGTGCATGAGCAAAAAAAATAAGAACATCAAAGATGAGAACGGATTAACCGTGCAAATTTACTTGACACAGTACTTAGTACAGCCTTTTTTGATTAACTGTTTCCAAAGGTCACCATGGCAGACCAAACGCACTGCATTTTATAAATTTAGCAATCCTTTCCAATGGTTTTCAGGCCTGAGCATTGACCGTGTCCATGAGCTCATCACCAGAGAGGACAAATGCACCAGCAGGAAAAATACAGATCTGTTAGAAGATGTTGTGTTAGATATACTTTGTGCTATAATAACAGTTCAGTAGTGTCACTTTAATGATTTTCCCTTTAACACAATTGATTCTGTTTGAATTGTATAAATATGAACATTGAATTATATGCCCGTGATGCATGAATGCACTTCGATATGATAATTATATGTATTCGTGCAGGACAAATCCTAGTGCCTAAAAGCATGCTTTTAAACCTCCTTCATATGTGATTGGTCTGTTGTGGTGCATTACCACATGCATGTTAATGTAGCATTTTGCATCCTAACGTGTTAAGACTTGTCCATTCATTTTTCATGGGTTACCAATACGATAACCAACCAAAAAGCAAACCTACATTTTTTCCAATTTTAATTATGAGGCACACCAAAATACATAGTATGTGCATTGCGGTGAGCTGTAGCGTTGGTAAAATGCACATCACCACTACACATAATAGTGAAGCCAGCCTCAATGTTTAGTCAGGACAGTTGTTGTTTATTTACATATAGAAGTATGTCATCTTGTACAGTACATTTAGAACTACCATACTGTACAATGTGAGGACATGCAGGTATTATATCAATGACCCTAAAAAATACACTATAAACTAAATGTGATTATGAAATATAATTTAGTTTTTAATCTGTTTCCCCTTGTATCTACATTACAGGTATTCCTCACTTAACGACCGAGTTCCGTTCCTACGACCAGGTCGTTAAACGAATTGGTCGTTAAGTGAGGAACTCTATACAGTACTGTACTGCATTAGTACAGTACTGTATAGCGTTGCCGATGTACAGTACTGAACAGTGTACTGTACATCGGGCAATGAAAATACTCACGGGGACGCGCTGTGAAGAACGGAGGACGTCACTTCCCCCGGCGACACGTCGCACTGGCGCTGACGCGCGAGGTCGGAGGTCGCTCGGAGGACGGTCGTAAGTGCGAGTGGTCGCAAAACAGGTAAGTCGTTAAGCGAGGAGTATCTGTATATTGAATATTTCCATATCTCCAAAGATATTGCCCTTTTATATGGCCACTGTTTTTGCTGTAAAGGTACATGACGCTTTGTGGGTAAGACCTGGTGTCCTCTGTTTGAACCTGCTTTGGAAGATTATCTAGGATGGGACTGCATTTCTTATGACCAACTGGGATCCTGGACATTTGACCTCTAAAGTTGTACAGTTTGAAAAATTATCTTTTATTTCTAAAATAAAGCCAATACAAGTTTTCAAAAGTTGTGTAAATAGAGCCATGTACATAGAATTAGGGATGCTCCAATACCACTTTTTTAAGTCCGAGTAGCGATACTTTTTTTCAAGTACTCGCCAATACCAATTACCAATACTTTTTCTTAAAGGGACTGGTCACATTTTTTCTAAAGCAATACAAAATCATGATTATAGGTCAGTTTCTTAATATTATGAAGAACATTAAATTAATTATTTATCATGCCATTGCTAACTAAGGCTTGTATCCCCCTAGTGGGGAAAATAGATGAGCACATGTCCAGACTCCAGAACACTGTATAGTGTGGCACAGCTATATCCAATTCTGTATAACTGTTAGGCTTCCTCACCAGTCACTCTTGACTGGTGAGGAAGCCTGTCAATCATCCAATCGGCCAATCAGCGGGAGAAGAGGTCAGAATGGAGCAGATGACTGAGGACTTGGAGGAGGAGTTCACGGCCATCTTGTTTCATTGAAGACGCTTTGGAGGTCCTGTGTGCGGCAGTTTCGGGTCCTTGAAGATGGCGGACGCAGCATAGGTACTCGTTTTTTGTATCGGAGTATGAGTACGAGTACTCATGCAAATACTCGGTATCACCGCCGATACCGATGCTTGTATCGGAGCATCCCTACGTAGAATAATATATTTTTAAATTCTTTATTAAACTCTGACATATAGGGTCACAAGCAATATACATTGTAAAAAAGAAATGCATTCTGACTGAGATACAGAGAGTACAGCTTAGCAATAGGATAAAGGAAACAAAATGCTTCACACTTAAAAAGGAGAAACTCTCTCCTGAAACAACAAAGCAAATATTATAGTGGGTCAGATGAAAAACCGATGACAAAGAGGACTTTGGATCAAATTTAGACAAATGAAAAGAGCAGGGGCACTCGAGCAGGAGGAAAGAAAAACAAGGCATCTCCTCTTATCCAGGATGGGAAAAGAAAAAAAAAAAAAGGGAAGCCTAAGACTACATGATGGCACCAACAATATCAAGCCATGAGCTCAATGATATTTGCAATAGTCCTGAAATTGATCCCAGTAAAACCTGGTGAGGGTATGTTTCTCCATGCTATCTCTCAGACCCACAGTAAGGTTTTCCATTACACGAATGTCACGCACCTAGCAAACCATTGGTTAACAGTCAGTGGGATACAGTGAGGGTCGCCAGTGAGGGATATTCCCGTAAGGTGAGTGGTAATATAAAGAACCAAAGGCAAGACAGTCCCAAAAGATGTGTATCAATGTGGACATTGCAGTGCCATTCTGCATAGGAACATTTTCTGCTAAGACAGTGGGTGCTCTATACGAAAAAGGCATAATTTTATAAGCAATCTCTATGTACTTACTGCAAATAGAAGCCTTGTGGGCAAAGAAGAGGATTCTATCTTGCTTAGCGGTAAACTTTGCCCCTAGTTCCAGTTCCCATTTAAGCAAGAAAGGCGGATCTCGGTGGGGAAGCAAATGCAGCAAAAACTGGTAGGACAGAGAAAGAGTGCCCCAAACAACACCCCATCCCACACATATCCAATTGAACAAGGTAAATGGCTGGCCAGATAGGCCTGGCATTGGCAAAGATAGAACGAAATGGGAGAGTTACAGTTGTCTGTAGATCTAGAGGTAGAACCTTCTCTATCACTGACAATACTTTCCACTGGCCTGCAGACAAGAACCTATCTGTTCTCACCTGACCTATTCTCAAACAAGACCTGAAAAGCCTATTGGAGCGACTAAGGGAAAAATCAGGGACCATATAATCTGGGAAAGTGGAGAAGGAAAACTTGCAATGTTTGGCTCCATAAGACGGTGTCTACATAATACTGGCAGTCCCAACCTGCCCAAGGAGCTCCAGACAAGGGATACAGCGAACCCATTGTTTAGAGTGTTGATGCCTTCACCAGTCTACCACTCTGCTCATATGAACCGCGACCCCCCTCTGAGCGATGTAGGGAATATAATATCTCTGCCCATTCCTACTGATTTTCCCTACCAGATAAATCTAGTGAAAACAGATCGTAAGATCTTGAGGTAATGTTGCAGGAGTTTGATAGGTAGGGTCTGCAACATATACAAAAGGCGCAGCCTCGTGTTAATTTTAAGCACATTACAATGGCCAAAACAGGAGAAGGCCAAAAGTTTCAACCTGTCCAATTCGTCACCCAAAGAACGTAAGTAGGGAAGAAAGTTTGATTTAAATGTCCGGAGTCTGCAGGAATCGGCGTACTTAAGTATGTAATGGACTTCAAGGTCCATTGAAAGGGGAAATCAGGTCAGTGAGCACCAGACGCTGGGGTAGGCAAGGAAATATCCAAAGCCTCTGACTTCTGCAGGTTAAAGTTAAAATTAGAGATGAGATGGGATAATGGTACGAGGCGCAGTCACATAAAAGAGTAGGTCATCTGCATAGCCTGCAACCTTTTGGCTACATCCCCTTGATAACAAACCTTTAATATCTGGATTAGTCCAAATATGCTGCAAGAATGGCTTCAAAGAGATGATGAAGAGAGTGGAAAGAAGGCATCTTTGTCTGTTGCCATTTGTGATGGAGAAAGGGTGTGAGTTAAAGGTGTTGACCCTAACCATGGCGGATGGGTTAGAGCAACATTTCTCAACCTTCTTACACTCTTGGCAGCCTTTAACCCCTTCATGACTGAGCTTGTTTTTAGTTTCTGTTCGTAAATGACTGACACACTTTTGACATTTTTGCTGTGTGATTCTTCCACGTCAGTAATATACTTTCTTACAAAGTGCACCCACACATATTATATATTGTTTTTTGGAGGACAGATATGGCTACATATTTATATCACATATGTGTGTCTAACGCCTCACTTAGGACAAATAAAATATTAAAAAAAGAGGAAAAAACGTAAAGAAAAACACTTTTTTCGCAGTTTTGATTTGTGGTATTTTTTACAAAACCAGCACAGCTAAAACAAAATGCAATAAATACATTAATTTATTTGTCCTTTATTTTTTATTATTTTACACTTTTTTTTCTTTACACTTTTCACTATTTATTTTTTTTTTACACTTTTCACTATTTTTTGTAAAACTTAAAAATTTTATTTTATTTATTTAATTATATCAAGCAGTCATTGTGAATACATTTTTGGTTATTATTAGGCTGTTTCAAACTTCAGAACAGCCTATAATAAGTTAGTGACACTGATACTGCAGCAGTTCAGGATTCAGCTGTCACTAATTAAAGGTTTTCTTGAACGTTCCAACAACGATCAGAAAACTGAAACATTCTTCTTTCAGGAATAGATACGATCTGAGAGAGATATCTCTAGATCTATACGAGCTGTCAGAATGCCGGCTTTTGCCGGCATGTTTGCGGCTCTGCTTTGACTCAGACACCCGATATTAAGGTATCAGGTGTCTGAAAAAGGTTAACCCTTTCATTAATGAATGCCTCTATATTGAGGCATCCATTAATTAATGGTAACCGCTGATTCTCAGCGGTTACCAGCCCTCTAATGCAGCAAATAACTTGTCACGTACAGTCTACGTGACGAGTCCTTTGGTCCCTTTGTGGTTGGACGTACAGTGTACGTCTCCCGCCACGAAGGGGTTAAAATTAAGATCTTGAGGCACCCTAGTCCAAAATGCAAAAAGGTAAATGTAAGAATTTAAAATACAACATGTAAACCCTTTCAACATCCATACCAGAGCCTTATCCCACATAGGGGTCTAGTATGGATTTTAAAGGGGGACCCCACACAAAACAAGAAATGTGGGGTTCCCCCTTCACATCAAAGCCTTCCCTTTATATCAGGATACCCTTCATTTCAAATCAGAGTTGCTCCCTCACACTAGGAGTCCCCCTTCACATCAGAGCCCCTCTCTTTCACATCAGAGTCCCCTTTTTCACATGAGGAGCCCTCTTCACATCAGAGGAATGATGCTGTGTGAAAATTTCAAGGTACCCCTGAGGAAGCTAGAAGGCTGGCATTCTGTCAAAGGCCTTTTTGGCATCCCCAGACAGTATTAGCAGGTGATATTTGATGGTGTTGTCTTATGCTTTCCGCAAAGGGATGAATCCGGTTTGGTCTGGCTGAAAAGTTTTTGCATTATATGGCATAGCCTCATAGCCAGAATTTTTGAAGAGTTATGATGACATAGAATGATATTTCAGATCTCTCTATGAACATCACAGCTTTTTTGAATGATGATGGCTATCATATACATAATCAAAGCAATTCCTTGTTCTAGACAGTGGTCTGAAATGGATTTAAAGGGGAAACCCCTAGGCAAAAAAAACTAGAAGAAATAAAGATATTGAGTTTCCCCCTTTGCATCAGATGTCCCCGTTACATTACAAATTTGAAGGCATCCCTGACAGGTCAGAAGGCTTCACAGTGTGCCATGGCACCCTGGTTGAGGAATGATCTTTGTCTAGGCTTTCAGATCTTATGAAGAGACTAGGGGGCTACAGACCTGATCCTGGCTTTAATATCTAATTTTTTTTTTTACATTGACCAGTGTTTGTTCCTTTGTCCTGGAACAGGCATCCAACTAGTGAAGTCTAGGAAGTATAAACTTCAGTCTTATATGCCTGTTGCAGGTCATTAGGTAGTGAAAATAAGAATTACAGCATCAGAACTAGCTGCTTTAAAAGAACAAGTTGTCTAAGGAAGCTCCTATATTTGTACTCTCACATTCACATAAACTCTTACCAATCTTTTGTAAGCGTTGAAGACCTCTAGTAACTGATTTATCTATTATTCAAAAAAAAAAAAACACCTTTATGTTTACAAATGAGAATAATCACTATTAAATAAATTAATTTACAGTGTTGTCTGGCTCTTCTGTAATGTTTTATATAACAGTGATTATATAAATTTCTACATTCCTGTAACCTGTATTGGACTGTTGCATTGTAACATAATTGCCTAGGCTTGAATCTGTCCATTATGTACACTGGTAAATATATGAACACCATTTTCCAACTGTACAATATAAACCCTCTCCGTGAAATGGATGTATAAAAGGAGAGATAGTTGGTGTTGCACATTGTTCCTTATCAAATATAGCAAATAGATGTTGGCATCAACAACCGAGGAAAATATCAACTACACCAATGTATATAGGAGCTCAGCTGTTAGTAGACATGTAACCGCACAAAAAATTTGGATCAATACGTTTTGGATCAATTTCCATCTTTATTACTTTTGTTTTTCGGATTCAAAATTTGATTTGGTTTGTTATTTGGGTTTTGGATCTATCCAAATCTTCGTTTTGGAATGTCACTTGCATTAGCATAGGCTCTGCCGCAGGTAAAAAAAATTGCAGCGGAGCCCCCTGCTAATGCCCACCCCCACCCCATACCCCAGCTTCTGCACTGACAGAGGACAATATGACAGGGGACACTGAAGGACATTATGTATTCTGAGCCCAGTCTGTGTAATAACATTAATTGTGTATTTAATTAACATATATTATGACAGGGGACAGTGATGGATATACATGATGGATATTATGTGGGCTTGGAATACATAATATCCATCAGTGTCCCCTGTCCTGCCACAGTGCACATCTCCCTATCTGACTGCCTACCTTTCTCTGATTCCAGCAGACTGAACTATCTGGACTGGAGAGTACAGTAGATACAGCGGCGGATTGATATCTGCTGTACTCTCTAGTGCAGGCCGGGCCGGAACTTTAACTTAATTGTCGGGCGCCGCGGCTCCTGATACTAATGCGCCGGCCGAAAGTGAGGAAATAGTCCCCTCTCTCCCAGGCCATACCACTTTATCGGAGAGGCCGGGAGAGAGGGGACAGTTTGACATTATGAGGTTCCACAGGCTGAACCACAAATTGCCCCTCTAGTTCTCTCTAATGCAGATGGGCCGGTCTATGCAGACATGACGACGCGACGCACTGCACAGGGTGTCGCGACCCACTTTTGGGTCGCGACCCACGAGTTGAGAACCTCTGATCTATATTAATATAGTGTTATCTGGTCACAATGTAATTGATTCTGGAACCAATATGCTGTTTGTGTCTGCATTGTTAGTCCATTCAGCTCCAGCATTTTCATTTGTATGTAACAGTGGTCTCTGTGAGCTATCAGTGCTGAGAATACAGGTATTGTAACAAATGATTGTGAATGAATAGAGTAGTACGCCCAGCCATCAATAATGTTATATTACTGTCTATGGCACTAAAAACATAATAAATGACCTATAAATAATATTCCCATAATTTGTAAAATTTCATGTTATATTACTTTATACACTTTGTTTTATAAATTAATCTAAACTACTGTGCCATATCTTGCATTCCTTGGTGTTTGTTTATTGTAACCAACAACATTTGCCAATATTTTTGTTTTGAATGAGTATCTGGTTTTTCTCCTTTTTTTTGACATACAGGAAAGGGCACATCATACTCGACATGTGTTTTGTTTTGCTTTGTACTGTTAACCTCCCAGCTGTTACTTAATATGGTAGAAACGGCTTTAGTACAAAGACCAGTGCTGGAGATGGATTTTTTGTTTCAAAGTAAGGAAGAATTTCTGGTATTTTGTGTGTGTATAGGATAAATCGTAAGACGTCACTTACCATGGGTGTTCGCTGCTAGTGTTTAAGGATCACAGCCATGCAATTCAAAACAATCCCCATACCCACCCCAGCTTCTGCACTGACAGAGGACAATATGACAGGGGACACTGAAGGACATTATGTATTCTGAGCCCAGTCTGTGTAATAACATTAATTGTGTATTTAATTAACATATATTATGACAGGGGACAGTGATGGATATACATGATGGATATTATGTGGGCTTGGAATACATAATATCCATCAGTGTCCCCTGTCCTGCCACAGTGCACATCTCCCTATCTGACTGCCTACCTTTCTCTGATTCCAGCAGACTGAACTATCTGGACTGGAGAGTACAGTAGATACAGCGGCGGATTGATATCTGCTGTACTCTCTAGTGCAGGCCGGGCCGGAACTTTAACTTAATTGTCGGGCGCCGCGGCTCCTGATACTAATGCGCCGGCCGAAAGTGAGGAAATAGTCCCCTCTCTCCCAGGCCATACCACTTTATCGGAGAGGCCGGGAGAGAGGGGACAGTTTGACATTATGAGGTTCCACAGGCTGAACCACAAATTGCCCCTCTAGTTCTCTCTAATGCAGATGGGCCGGTCTATGCAGACATGACGCCGCGACCCACTGCACAGGGTGTCGCGACCCACTTTTGGGTCGCGACCCACGAGTTGAGAACCTCTGATCTATATTAATATAGTGTTATCTGGTCACAATGTAATTGATTCTGGAACCAATATGCTGTTTGTGTCTGCATTGTTAGTCCATTCAGCTCCAGCATTTTCATTTGTATGTAACAGTGGTCTCTGTGAGCTATCAGTGCTGAGAATACAGGTATTGTAACAAATGATTGTGAATGAATAGAGTAGTACGCCCAGCCATCAATAATGTTATATTACTGTCTATGGCACTAAAAACATAATAAATGACCTATAAATAATATTCCCATAATTTGTAAAATTTCATGTTATATTACTTTATACACTTTGTTTTATAAATTAATCTAAACTACTGTGCCATATCTTGCATTCCTTGGTGTTTGTTTATTGTAACCAACAACATTTGCCAATATTTTTGTTTTGAATGAGTATCTGGTTTTTCTCCTTTTTTTTGACATACAGGAAAGGGCACATCATACTCGACATGTGTTTTGTTTTGCTTTGTACTGTTAACCTCCCAGCTGTTACTTAATATGGTAGAAACGGCTTTAGTACAAAGACCAGTGCTGGAGATGGATTTTTTGTTTCAAAGTAAGGAAGAATTTCTGGTATTTTGTGTGTGTATAGGATAAATCGTAAGACGTCACTTACCATGGGTGTTCGCTGCTAGTGTTTAAGGATCACAGCCATGCAATTCAAAACAAATGGGAGATTGCAGTAAAAGGAAATGTTTAGGTCTCTGATGCTTTTGTTATGAACCTTTCATTTAGGAAAAATATGGATTTGGAAATAGGGTATTCAATCTTCTACTACTTTATAGTGTGTAGATGGTAAGTATATATTTTCATACGCACAACTTTTTTAAAACTGTATCTGGTAAAATCATTATTCGTACACTTTGTGACTGAAAACATTCTGTAAAATGCTTTTCATTGTTAAAGTGACACTCGCTCCTGTGATTATTATTATTATACAGGATTTATATAGCGCCAACAGTTTGTGCAGCGCTTTACAATATAAGGAAGACATTACAATCGCAATACAAATCAAGACAAGATGGTAAGGAGGGCCCTGCCCGTGAGGGATTACAATCTAAAAGGGAGGGGGAAGTGATACATGAGGAGGGAGCTGTGTGGGGATAAATTGTTTGAGAACGTGATGGTTGAGCGCTTAGGTTGAGGTGGGATAAGCTTCCCTGAAGAGATGAGTCTTTAGGGAATGCCTAAAGGCAGTCAAGGTGGGCGACAGACGGACAGGTTGGGGTAAAGAATTCCAGAGGATGGGGGAGACTCTAGAGAAGTCCTGGAGGCGAGCATGGGAGGAGTTGACAAGGGAGCTGGAAAGCAGGAGGTCTTGGGATGAGCGGAGCAGACGGTTATGGTGATACTGTGAGACAAGGTTGGAGATATAGCCGGGGGCGGAGTTTTGGATGGCTTTGTAAGTGGTTGTTAATATTTTGAATTTAATCCTTTGGGCGAGTGGAAGCCAGTGCAGGGATTGACAGAGGAGGGTTGCAGACACTGAGCGGTTGGTTAGGTGAATGAGTCTGGCAGCTGCATTCATGATAGACTGAAGGGGGATATACTGTGTAGTGGAAGGCCAATGAGGAGGGAGTTGCAATAGTCAAGACGAGAGATAACAAGTGAGTGGATGAGTAATTTTGCGGTTTCTTTGGTGAGGAAGGGGCGTATTTTGGAGATGTTACGAGGGTGAAGGTGGCAAGATTTGGATAGAAATTGGATGTGGGGAAGAAAGGTGAGGTTCGAGTCAAGGATGACACCTAGGACCTTGGCATGGGAGGAGGGTTGGATAGTTGTGTTAAGTTGTGAAAGGTGCCCGGGCGGGAGAAAATATCAAGAGCTCAGTTTTTGAAAGGTTGAGTTTTAAGAAGTGTTGCAACATCCAGACTGATATGTCAGTTAGTAAGTTAGTGACACGCAAGGACACAGAGGGGGTGAGTTGTGGAGTGGAAAGATAAATGTGAGTGTCATCGGCATAGAGATGGTATTGGAAGCCATGTGAGGTTATTAACTGACCAAGGGAGGAGGCGTAGATAGAGAAGAGAAGGGGTCCAAGGACAGAGCCTTGGTGGACCCCTACAGAAAGCGGAAGAGGAGGGGAGGAGTTAGATTTGTAGGTGAC
>NW_017306518.1:861802-866491 GCF_000935625.1 Nanorana parkeri | reverse complement strand
ATTATGACAGGGGACAGTGATGGATATACATGATGGATATTATGTGGGCTTGGAATACATAATATCCATCAGTGTCCCCTGTCCTGCCACAGTGCACATCTCCCTATCTGACTGCCTACCTTTCTCTGATTCCAGCAGACTGAACTATCTGGACTGGAGAGTACAGTAGATACAGCGGCGGATTGATATCTGCTGTACTCTCTAGTGCAGGCCGGGCCGGAACTTTAACTTAATTGTCGGGCGCCGCGGCTCCTGATACTAATGCGCCGGCCGAAAGTGAGGAAATAGTCCCCTCTCTCCCAGGCCATACCACTTTATCGGAGAGGCCGGGAGAGAGGGGACAGTTTGACATTATGAGGTTCCACAGGCTGAACCACAAATTGCCCCTCTAGTTCTCTCTAATGCAGATGGGCCGGTCTATGCAGACATGACGCCGCGACCCACTGCACAGGGTGTCGCGACCCACTTTTGGGTCGCGACCCACGAGTTGAGAACCTCTGATCTATATTAATATAGTGTTATCTGGTCACAATGTAATTGATTCTGGAACCAATATGCTGTTTGTGTCTGCATTGTTAGTCCATTCAGCTCCAGCATTTTCATTTGTATGTAACAGTGGTCTCTGTGAGCTATCAGTGCTGAGAATACAGGTATTGTAACAAATGATTGTGAATGAATAGAGTAGTACGCCCAGCCATCAATAATGTTATATTACTGTCTATGGCACTAAAAACATAATAAATGACCTATAAATAATATTCCCATAATTTGTAAAATTTCATGTTATATTACTTTATACACTTTGTTTTATAAATTAATCTAAACTACTGTGCCATATCTTGCATTCCTTGGTGTTTGTTTATTGTAACCAACAACATTTGCCAATATTTTTGTTTTGAATGAGTATCTGGTTTTTCTCCTTTTTTTTGACATACAGGAAAGGGCACATCATACTCGACATGTGTTTTGTTTTGCTTTGTACTGTTAACCTCCCAGCTGTTACTTAATATGGTAGAAACGGCTTTAGTACAAAGACCAGTGCTGGAGATGGATTTTTTGTTTCAAAGTAAGGAAGAATTTCTGGTATTTTGTGTGTGTATAGGATAAATCGTAAGACGTCACTTACCATGGGTGTTCGCTGCTAGTGTTTAAGGATCACAGCCATGCAATTCAAAACAAATGGGAGATTGCAGTAAAAGGAAATGTTTAGGTCTCTGATGCTTTTGTTATGAACCTTTCATTTAGGAAAAATATGGATTTGGAAATAGGGTATTCAATCTTCTACTACTTTATAGTGTGTAGATGGTAAGTATATATTTTCATACGCACAACTTTTTTAAAACTGTATCTGGTAAAATCATTATTCGTACACTTTGTGACTGAAAACATTCTGTAAAATGCTTTTCATTGTTAAAGTGACACTCGCTCCTGTGATTATTATTATTATACAGGATTTATATAGCGCCAACAGTTTGTGCAGCGCTTTACAATATAAGGAAGACATTACAATCGCAATACAAATCAAGACAAGATGGTAAGGAGGGCCCTGCCCGTGAGGGATTACAATCTAAAAGGGAGGGGGAAGTGATACATGAGGAGGGAGCTGTGTGGGGATAAATTGTTTGAGAACGTGATGGTTGAGCGCTTAGGTTGAGGTGGGATAAGCTTCCCTGAAGAGATGAGTCTTTAGGGAATGCCTAAAGGCAGTCAAGGTGGGCGACAGACGGACAGGTTGGGGTAAAGAATTCCAGAGGATGGGGGAGACTCTAGAGAAGTCCTGGAGGCGAGCATGGGAGGAGTTGACAAGGGAGCTGGAAAGCAGGAGGTCTTGGGATGAGCGGAGCAGACGGTTATGGTGATACTGTGAGACAAGGTTGGAGATATAGCCGGGGGCGGAGTTTTGGATGGCTTTGTAAGTGGTTGTTAATATTTTGAATTTAATCCTTTGGGCGAGTGGAAGCCAGTGCAGGGATTGACAGAGGAGGGTTGCAGACACTGAGCGGTTGGTTAGGTGAATGAGTCTGGCAGCTGCATTCATGATAGACTGAAGGGGGATATACTGTGTAGTGGAAGGCCAATGAGGAGGGAGTTGCAATAGTCAAGACGAGAGATAACAAGTGAGTGGATGAGTAATTTTGCGGTTTCTTTGGTGAGGAAGGGGCGTATTTTGGAGATGTTACGAGGGTGAAGGTGGCAAGATTTGGATAGAAATTGGATGTGGGGAAGAAAGGTGAGGTTCGAGTCAAGGATGACACCTAGGACCTTGGCATGGGAGGAGGGTTGGATAGTTGTGTTAAGTTGTGAAAGGTGCCCGGGCGGGAGAAAATATCAAGAGCTCAGTTTTTGAAAGGTTGAGTTTTAAGAAGTGTTGCAACATCCAGACTGATATGTCAGTTAGTAAGTTAGTGACACGCAAGGACACAGAGGGGGTGAGTTGTGGAGTGGAAAGATAAATGTGAGTGTCATCGGCATAGAGATGGTATTGGAAGCCATGTGAGGTTATTAACTGACCAAGGGAGGAGGCGTAGATAGAGAAGAGAAGGGGTCCAAGGACAGAGCCTTGGTGGACCCCTACAGAAAGCGGAAGAGGAGGGGAGGAGTTAGATTTGTAGGTGACGCTAAAGGAGCGCTTAGATAGGCAAGAGGAGAACCATGAGAGGGCAGAGTCTTGTAGGCCAAGCGAGTGGAGTTTTTTGAGGAGGAGCAAGTGGTCAACAGTGTCAAAAGCAGCAGAAAGGTCTAATAGCAAGAGTAAGGAATAGTGGCCTTTGTTTTTAGCAGTGAGTAGGTCATTAGTGAGTTTTAGGAGGGAGGTTTCAGTGGAGTGTTGGGGGCGGAAGCCAGATTGTAAGGGGTCAAGAAGGTTGTGATCAGCAAGGTGGTGACTTAGGCGGCTGTAGATGAGGCGTTCTAGGAGTTTGGAGGTGAATGGGAGTAAGGAGATTGTTCTGAGATTATTGAGGTCGGTAGGGCCCATTGAGGGCTTTTTTGGGTATTGGGGTGACCAGGGCATGCTTCAGAGGGGAGGGAAAGATTCCAGTAGAGAGTGAGAGATTGAAAATGTGAGCAAGAGAGTCTGGGATAGAGCAAGAGGGTAACCGAAGTAGCGGTGAGGGAACAGGGGTAAGTGGTGAGGTGGGTGTCAGAGAGAAGCTTTGTAACCTCCTCTGTGGTGACAGGGTCAAAAAAGGAGAGTAACAAGTGTGATGGAGGGTCAGGTACATGGATAGGGGAAGATGACTGCACAGTGGTGATCTGATCCCGAATTGTGTCTATTTTGTTTTTGAAATGAATGGCAATGTCCTGAGCAGTGAGTGAGTTAGTGGGCGGTGGCGGTGGAGGACTTAGTAGAGAGTTAAAAGTAGAAAAGAGTTGACGAGGTCTGGATGAGAGTGTGTTAATGAGAGTGACAAAATAAGTCTGTTTGGCAGCACGGAGGAAGGAATTGTATTTTAGGAGGGCAGCTTTATACAGGGTGAAGTCTTTCAGAGATCTAGTTTTTCGCCACAGTCGTTCAAGAGCGTGGCTATTTCTCTTGAGATTTTTTGTTTCATTTGTTTTGCCATGGTTGTAGTGGACGTGGTCTAAGCCTGCGAGTAGTGAGGGGAGCCATGGTGTCTACAGAGGATGAAAGTGAGCTGTTGTAGACTGAAATAGCCAGGTCAGGGCAGGGGTGAGATTTTGTCATAGAGGTAGTCAGTCGCTGAGTAGAGAAGAGAAAGGTCGAGGTGGTGAAGGTTTCTCCGGGTGACAGTGTGCCGTGTAGGTGGATTCAGGGTTGGGGATAGGGTGAGGGTGAAACTGAGAAGACTAAAACTTCTAAACAAACTAGTAAACTAAACATGAGATTGTAGACCATCACAGGATGGAGCTTGGAGTGATGGCTACTTTACAGCACACACAGGGCCCATGGTGAACACAAGTAGTCACCTTCCAGAGGGAAGGACAGTTTTAGCACCAAATCAGAGATGATTTGAGGATTTACAGCCGAGTGATGCACAAATAAGATACATGTTTGGTACTAGTTAAGGTACTTGAATGCATTTTTAAGATTTAATTCCTTAGTTTAGTGTCACTTTAATGAGTGGGATATAAAGACAAGTGAATTTATCTATCAGGTTTGAAATTCAAGTAATAAAAATGGGTTGAACACAGAAAATATATTGTAAAAGTCTTCAGAAACAAAATTACTCTAATGCAAAGTTGACCAAGGGAAAATATGGGGGGGTTGATTTAGGAAACAAGGCTGTTCACTTTGCCGGGAAGTTTCCCTTAGCTTTGTAAATGTGGTAATCGGGGGGTTGTCTTATACGCGGGGTATACAATGTGAACCTTTAGTTCGTTTGGGCCAATTGGGCCCAAAACGAATATCCCTAATCTGTCAGCCCGCTGGATGTGCATTAATACTGTATGTACGGTAGCTTCGGATACATACAGTATACCGCGCTGAGCCAATCACGGTGAGCGATGTACACAACCTCTGCCAATCCGAGCAGGCTTTGTATTCATTAATAGAATACATCGCTCGCTAATGATTGGCTCAGCGCGGTATACTGTATGTAGCCGAAGCTACCGTACATACAGTAATACTGCACATCCAGAGAGCTGACAGATTAGTGGGTGTATTTAAACAAAATGGCTGCTGGACAAGACCCCATCATGGCTCCAGCAAGAAGAAGGAAATATGAA
>NW_017306518.1:854938-860842 GCF_000935625.1 Nanorana parkeri | reverse complement strand
AGAAAAAAAGAAGAGGCGGGGGGAGGGGGGGGGGGGGGGGTAGTCTTATACAACGAGTATAGCCCAAAACCTATGTTTTAACTGGAAAATTAGGGGATCGTCTTATACACCCAGTCGCCTTATATGCCAGCAAATACGGTATGTATTTTTGCATCATACACATAAGTGGATTATGGAAGTCAGGAGAGCTTCAATTCATTCACTAAGCTAAGGGAAAATGCCTTTAATAAATCAACCTCAATGAATCAATGGCAAAGTAGTAAACAGGAAATCACTTTTGAAAATTAAATGTCTACTGTGTGGGATCATGTGACTTTTCATGCTTTTTTTAACAAATGTAATTGGGATATCTGGAACAGGAATTATGCTCATGAGTATAGCAAGAACAGATGCTACAACAGAAAAATAACCACAAGGCCATCTGTGTTTAATTGGCAAACCCACTTTTTCTAGAATGCTAATAGGACTATGGGATCCATGTGCTGGTTAAATAACAGAGCCAAGTTTTAATTTAAACAATTTGAAATCATGTTTTTATTAAAAAAAATGCCATGCAAGGGCATATGGTCATTTTATTTACAAATTGTCAACTTAGCAAAACAACACCAAAGTCATGTCAGATGGTGGGAATGGCATCATTATGTTTTAGCCATGTTTAACTGAAAAATAAACTGATAGCGAATACAATGCAACCTTAGAGCAATATTGAACACTTGTAGATATGATCTGTATTACAAGCTTACACCTTACACCTTATATGCTTCCACCAACAGTTATTTTAGAAGAGGCTTTTCACTGCATGTTCCCCCATTCTAGCTTGGTGTCAGGTTTATGATGGGAACTACAGGAATACCTGTGTATTGAATGGAGAGTGATGTGTTAGAGCAGATTTAATAGAAAGGCTACTACGTCACTTCTGGTGTCACTGGGCACATTCTCTGGGTCTTAGAGCCAGAAGAAGAAGCTGGTGAAGCAGATCTCTGCTTCATCGACTTCTTTAGGGTGTCTAGGTGACATTAAGGGTCTGAAAGACCCCTTTTGTCTCCATAATGAGGACCTGTCACATTATATTTGCAATTACATAGGGGGGCTTGTTAGCCCCTTATGTGATAGCAATAAAGATGAGTGTATTAAAAATTAAAGTAACAGAAAATAAAAATGGCAAAAACATTTTTGTAAAGTCCCCCCGCCCACCACGTGCACGCATTGGATGCGCCTACGAGCAAAAACTGTGCCACAAATGTTACATATCGTCGCGAGCATCGGAGTGAGAGCAATAATTCGAGGCCCTTCAATCACTGTTAAGACTAACCTGATGAGCCGTAAAAGCATTTAAAGCGTCCCCTATGGGGAATTTTGGTTATTGTAGTTTTTTTACAGTTTCACGAACGCACGCAATTGTAAGGCTTGACATGTTTGCTATATATTTACCCCGCGTGACTCCATCTTTTATATTTAACAAAAAAATGGGTACTTTAATCTGTTTCTGTGCACTAAATTTCATTTTGCTCTATTTTATCCTAAAAATACTTGTTTGAGAAACATTTGCGCTAATACGGTGCAACATAAAAATTGCAACTAGCATCTTTTTATTCTACAGGGCTTCTGCTTTTAGAAAATATATAATTGTTTGGGGGTCTGAAGCTGTTTTCTAGCCACAAATTCAGAGTTTATCGTGTGTGCAAATGTAAGAAATTGCTCTAGGCAGCAAGTGGTTAAATAGCAATGAAATTGGTTAGTATGGTTTATTTTTTTTCTCCTCCCATTTATTTTAACCAGGTGAGTGCCAATGGGTTTTTCACTTGTTCACAATTTAATAATGTATTTGCCTTTATTTATAAAAACATGGCAGATTTCTAAGAAAACATAAATGGACTTTGAGGGGGGAAATATAGCTAATAGGGTAGTAGCGCATGCAAATTAAATCAACACCTGGTTGTGACTAACAGACTATGTGGATTTGAACAACATTCACCATATTTATTCCCAGATAATTTTTGTACAAGTCATTCTGAATTGAGAAAGCTGGTTGGATGACCAGTGAAACATCTTCAAGAAAAATACAGCAAGTCCAGTTGCCTTGACTTATTTTTTACAGATATACCATGACCTGTATGAATGAGAACCCTCACAGACGTAGATGGAGGTATTCTGGAGTCCACAAAGCGAGCTTGAAACAATGCAAAACAAGTAACAGTCAGCAAAGGCAAGAGATCCAGGAAGTCATCAGCTCACTAGAGTTATAGCAGAATTACCAGGTATTTATTTGCATTTATCAAACAGATACACTTTAAATGTTGTATTTAACAGACCAAAAGAGAACAAATAATACATTTTAACATTGGAAAGGCAGTACATTACTGAATGATCGTTTGTGCTCCTCATCTGAGGTGTGCTTTTTAAGCAATGTTGGTACTGCTTGAAAAATATATTCTTCTGACTCTGGCATGCAAGTTTTCATTGAACTGAGCTGAAAATGTTGGTTTCTGCAATATTGCTTATTGAAATGTAATTTTCTTAAAGAACAGTTATAGCCGCTTTCTCACATTGTCAATTAAAATGAGATATTGCACAAAACACTGCTCTCAGATACTGTACAGATGAAGGTGCATTGAATCATCAGCATCACATCATCTCTACATTCTTGGTCATGCATTGTGCACAACTAAGATAAGACTTAATAATAACCTTTTTTTCTTTTAAATATATGTGTCACTCAAGATCCAACAATGGCTCAAATACCTGAGCCAAGCAAGCCTCTGTGAAGAGGCTGAGTCCACAATACAACAACCAGGTTAGGACTTTTGCTATTTTTGTTTTATTCTAAATACACTTGGTAACAGGAATGTAAGCATTTTTTTTTCTATAGAGCCAGTATATGCCAGGCTTTATAAAATGACATTTTACAGATAAGGGTTAAGTGCAGAATATGAAGTAAAGTCATGAAGCAGTAACAAGAGGAAATTGGAGTTCCATGACTCAGATTGCTGGTAATCTAAATGACTTCTTGGAAAAACAGACAAACACAATAGTTAGGATTGGAAGGGCAATTCAAAAGACAAATGCACAGCAGTGCTCACATTGTGTCATTTTTGAGAGGTAAGTATAAGGGTATGGTCTTTAAGAATACCTTATATGAAAATTATTTTTGCACCTGGTCTACAGAGATAACTATGATTTAGCTACAGCATATACCTGTGTCTTTGTAAAGATGGCCATACGCTGGTAGATTGTGAAACAAACTTTCATACAGAAAATCTCATCACAATATATTGATAATGGCAATCAGACACTTGTACAATTTTGTTTGAAATTATGTTTGATTGTAACTTTAGATTTTGGAATGAATGGTGTTTCTCAAATGAAAACCACAACCACTGTTAGAATATTTGGGACCAGAGCTAGCAATCTGTGATGCTCTGGCCATCAAAGTGTAGGGATGCCCCTGTGTGCTGAGTGCTTGCAATGGATGAGAAGGAGATGCAATGAGCCTAGGCCCACGTCACACATTTTATGAGGGAGAGCTTGTGCATAGGCTAGGAAAGAATGCGCCTTATGCGCCACAGAAGCAATTTTTGTAGCAGCTACAAAATTGCTCTCCTAAGTGTTTTTGTTGCTAAAACAAATATTAATTACATTTGATAATGGGTCTGTGTCGCAGAAATTCCAATCGATTTGAAGCTCAGTTACTGAGCAATTGTTTTTTTTACAATGTCTTGTGCAGCTACAGGAATCATGCTTCAGTAGCTCCTCATGTTTTCCAATGCAGCTGCTGATAGCCATGGCACTCCAGAGATTTGTAGCTGCATAGAGAAGCAGCCAGCTAGAGAAGCAACTCTTTAACAGCTACATATTACCAAAGACAGAAGAGATAGATATGTGGCTGGTACAAAGTGTCTAGTTGCCTCATCCTGGCCCCAAGTCACCATCATGTTATCCTATTCTTCACCATAAAGTTCCAGTTGAGACTGGGCTTACCCCTGAATATGTAACTGTTAGTACAATAAAACATTAACAATCAGTTCAGACTGAAACCTAACCAGTTAACAGTCATAACAGCCTGCTTTGGGTTAATAGGCTTGCCTGTACTTTGACAGAAAATTGGAAGCAGCACCTGAGTTTTGTTACAATAGAGGTCACAGGGGTATTAGAATGTCATGTGTTGCAAATGTCATATCCATTTGATAGAATTTATTTATATGTATCAAAATTGGGGCCAAAAATATTAACATATGGTTCACTGGGAAACTATTACACACCAAGACGTCGATAGCTGAAAAGAAAACAGTACTAAGGAAATATACACTGAGTGGCCAGATTATTATGACCACCCCATCAGTACTTCGTTGGGCCACGAGATGACTCCACAAGATGACTTCGTTGGGCCACCTCGTGACTCCACGAGATGTTGAGAGGTGATGCAAGGAATCTGACACTGCACTGCACTGTTGCCCTTCTGTTGTCTTGTACCAGTCTTGCCACTCTCCGTTCTGCCCTAACATTGACTAGTCTCTGACGGTCACAATTCGCACGTTCAGACCCATATTTTTGTCTGACAGTCCAGTCTTTAAACACTTTAACAACAGCTGCTCTTTAACATTTAACGAATTCTGCTGTTTTGCTGATACTCTCGCCATGGCTCCGAGCACCAACAATCATCCCACGTTCAAAGGCTGTTAAATCGCGTTGTTTACCCATATCTTCAGAAAAAAAATCACTTCTACTGTCGTGGTAAACAGCCTGCTTCCCTATTTATAATAGTCTGGCCCTCTAGCAACTTCAGCGCAAAATTATAGCTAATTGTAGCTAATTTACCTACAAACGTCAGGTGGTCATAATAATCTGGCCACTCAGTGTATAGGCTGCCACTCTTAGGCCAGATTCACATCTAAGCGTTAGCGTTTTTGCTCGTAAAAATTAATAATATTAATTATGTTCGTTTTTATGAGAAGATTGTGATACAATGAAGTCAATGGACAAAACGTGTGTATACGCGCAAATCTAATTATAACGCGTATTTCCTATTGTTTATATGGAGCCAAAACGAACTGAGAACTGCCAAAAAGAAGCTTGTGTACTTTTTCCAGCGACAGGCGTTTTGTCGCAATAGGCAAAACGCCTGTCGCTGGAAAAAGTACATGAGCTTCTTAGAGCTTCTTAGATGGGCACAGGGGCCATATGAATGAATGGGATTTTTTCGGTGAAGTTCTCAGTTGTGCTAAATCCGCTGCGACAATACGCAAAGTGTGAACCAGGCCTTTCACCCCTCCTAAAAATGTTAGTTGCCTGTCATGCAATGGCTTCAGTACTTCCTGAGCAGTTCTGACTTCCCTGTGACTGTCCCGATCCATATTTCCCCAGACTCTCCAAACGGGAGATGATTGAAGATAGGGATGGCCTGGCAATATCCATTTTCATGAAGGCAGCAATAACAACCTCTATATTTGCCTCAGCACAGGTCTCACTGAATTTTTAGAATTATTATGCAATACTCCAAAATGAGGGAGCTGGCTTTAATGCTTTTAAAATACAAGAAATTCTGTTTGCAGCTCCTAAAAGTCCCTGACCTTAAACTGCATGGAAGTGAAAAAAAAAGCATTAATGAAACCATGATAAATGAATAACTAACCTCAATAGCCCAGGACACGCATGGAGATTCTTTTAAATATGGACCACTTGGGATTGCTGTACTATTGATTGGATGATGGCAGTCACGGCTTCACCTCATTCACTAAGCTAGGGAAAAATTGTCTTGCAAAGTGAACAGCCTATTTCACTTTAGCACACCAATCCCCTTGGATCACTTATTCACAGTCAGATCCAACTTCAGCAACATTATTGTCTATTCAACATTGATGGATGGGAAACAGACCCCCACTTACTTTTTTACTTCTTTTCCCCCTC
>NW_017306518.1:836586-854903 GCF_000935625.1 Nanorana parkeri | reverse complement strand
TCTTCCTACATGCACATTTTCTTCCCTTCCCCTCTACTTTTCCCAGTTCACAAGGACTACCCTACTGCAATAAAACAGGACTCATTGAAACCCAATGCAACTTACAGCCGGTTTTGTTCTCTCATTTAACCTAAAGATCCTCCACTGTAAAAGTTACACAAATACACTACCTTCTTTTGCTACAATGGGCCCCTAAGTCTTAGTCTTGGGTACATACTTTAACTATAGGTTTTTAAGATCTTGTTTACTGTTAAAACATTGAATTGACCATTGTACTTCAGCGGCATGTAAACACTGCAACAACACTAAATATATAAGGGAGACATCTAGCATTGTACAGACACCCCAAAAAATTAGTAATTTGCTATATTACATTTACAACAGAAGCAAGTGTGTTTGCAATACACTTTCCTCACAAGAAATGAAAAAGGCAGATGAAGCTATCGCCATAAACTTTGTATATAGGGGTGTACCAAACTACAACAGTTCCACTGATTGATGAAAAGGCCTGTAGGACCTAATAGAGGCTTGGGATGCTTTTATGGCCTTAAGATGGTTCCACTAACCAACCAAAACAGGCACATATGGAAAAATATTTTGATGCAAAACATCAAAAACATAGTGGATTTATAACACAGAATCAATTACTCTCCTGAAGGTTTTGCTAAGCCTAAATAATAAAAAGGAGTGTGCCTGGGTCCCAGTGGTTCATGGACACATGAATACTTGTGGTATACAAATGTGTATGTCATAGTCTAATAAGAGAAATGTTTTGATGGTCATATCATTTTATACCCATCCTCTAATGATCAACTTTAATTCTATTTGATCAAATTTGTCCTTTTTCTTCTAATTTTAGATCTATGGACACCATAGCTCATGCGTATGTGCTGGTGTGTTTTTGTGCTGCACTTTTAACATGCTTTCTAAATGCTTTACATTGCATTTTTAAACCCTTTTTGCACTTTTTCTTTACTTTATGCTAGTAACATGCTCTGCAGCGTGGTGCAGTGTTATATTGAAACATACTGCATGAAAATGTCCTATTTTTTTCAACTGAACCCATAGGACATAAGTTAAATTGCCTTGGTCTTACATTGACATAGTGCTAGCCAACACAGCCCAATGCTGCTGGTGGAGAGGAGCCCTAACTGTTGCATGGTCTTTCTTTATGTCATGAAAGCAACCTGTATTAGATGTTTATTTACAGTTTATAATGTTTAACAATACAATAACTAAAAAACATACTTTACCTTTAACCTTGTTGTCTTACAGTATTGCTAAGAAGACTGTGTTCCACTGGAAAGAAAAGGTTGATGATGGGCTGGTATATATTGGGTTTAGATCTATATAATCAATATACATATAGATATAGTGGTGATCTTTGTACTTTATGCTGATATGGTGACAAGATAATAGTACAATGCATATTTGTTTAATTGTATAAACTTGTATTGTTTTGATAATAATGTTCCTTTATCTGCAGTGTCTAGCCAGGTCCAGTCTATCTTGTAAATCCCTCAGCTACACATGTTTCCTTAACATAGGTGCCTGTAGTATAATACACGTTCATGTTTAACATGTACAATAAACTCCACAATATGCACCTACAACATGGAATATTAACAATACGTTCTTATAGTTACAGCTTGCCCTGTTATGGATCATCACCTCCTGTGTACTACATCCTGTGAAACTATAATTTCACATTTATTAATATGTTGCCAAAAGTTTGTTCCCTTCTTTCTTTTGTCAAGCAGCAATTATTCCAAAAGTGAATGATTCATTGGTATTCCTGCTGAAACATTTTCTTTGAAATAAAAAGGGCCAGGCTTAGTCACTCTTTGAATGTGAAGCTGCTGTTCCATTCATGTAACACCCCCGTATGTGTATTTAACATGTGGTTTTGTCCCTTTTAGTCCCATTAAATTGTTCTCAGTCATTCCGCAGCTTGTTACCCTTCAAAACAATGTTAAAGACATATTTTCATTTGTAGAGTTCTATTTTCCTCCTCGTTTGAATCTGGCGCTGTGGCTTTCATTACATCCTAAAATAGAATTTCTGGCTAGAAAATTATTTTAAACCCCCAAACAATGATATATTTTCTGAAAGCAAGCTCACTGTAGAATAAAAAAAGTTAGCTGCATTTTTTTACGTTGCATTTGATATTTGTGCAAATGTTTACCAAATCATTATTTTTAGGGAAAAGATACACTAAAATGCATTTTTGGGCACACACATGCAATATAATACCCAGGGTTTTTTTTCTCTTTTTTTAAATATAAAAGATGGAGTCACGCTGAGTAAATGGATATCAAACATGTCAAGCCTTAAAATTGTGCATGTCTGGGCAATGGTGAAAAATTATGGTACCTAAATTTGTCCTTTACTGTTCATCACGTTAGAGTTAACAGTGAATTATGGTCCTAGAATGATTCCTCTCAATCTGACATTCACAGTGATACCTAACATATGTGGCACAATTGCTGTTTACATACACCTGTATGCCCTACATGCACATTTGCATTCACTTGTAGATGGTGGGTTTGTTGGGCTTGCTTTTAATTCTTTTTTATTTGTATTATTCCTTACTTTTTAACATTTTTTTAACATTATTTTGTCCCTATGTGATAGCACTGGGAGTTGACAGGTTTTCTTTATGGTGACATCAGGGGTATCCTGGTAACCTCTGATTAGCTGAGCGAGGGATGCTGGGCGAAAGGGTGCCAACAGTGGCATTCACTGTGCAAATTAAGGCCAGTTCATCAAGAACAAAATGTGCATAGTGTATGGCCACCTTAACTGTTCTTGTTTACAGATCATACAAATGGTAGAACTTTTATCATTTTACCATATACACATCTGAGTATGTATCTCACATATGAGTTAACAAACAAATTATCATCTAAATCTGCTATAGTCATGGGTTTTTAAACAAACCGTCTCCCAAATCTTATCATGCAAATTACCTTATTTCTTTCTTATAATGGTCCATTTTCTCAGTTTAAACATTTGATATGTTTTCTATTTTCTATTGTGAATAAAATACGGGTTTATGAGATTTTCAAGATTTTCAGATCATTGCATTCTGTTTTCATGTAGATTTTACACAGCGTCCCAACTTTGTTGGAATTGGGGTTATACATGAGTTTACTATGTAATGTGAGGGCCTGTGTGAGCTAAAAGATCTAACTGGAATTTGGCCAGCTTAAAGTATATGTTCACCTTTAAAACAACCCCCCTGCAGCATCCTTAGCCCCTCAATACACACAGCTGTGTCTTTTCCACCTTCCCCTTCCACGAATCCATACTTATCTCCTCCTGCCGCCTGGTGAAAATCTAGTGCTGGGCTGTAATCACACCTATGACTAATGTCCCATAGACTTGAATGGGCCATACCTGTCCTAAGTCTATGGGATATTAGTGGACAGGCACTAGATTTCCACTGCCTGGGCCATAGCCATCAGAGGAGGTGAACAAAGACCTGCGGGTTGTGTGTTGCACAGCTGTGTGTTTCGAAGGGGGCTAAGGAGAATTTTTTAAAAAGTTTTTGTATTTTAAGTCTATTGCACTGTTGCTACTTATCCCAAATCCTTTAGGACTATCCCACACAATGTTCATCTTCCTCAAGAGGGGAGTTTATGGCTTTTAAAACCACAGCCACATTTTGGCTATGCCAACAATGCACATCACGTGCTGTTAACATGTTCTAACCAAGAAAAGTCCCCCTTGTAAATGTTTAAGGTGTAACTATACTAAAAAGTTCTCAACAAAACTGTAGCATCTACTCATTTACTAAACAAGCAGGGAATCACCAGCACTCAATAATGAAAGCACATATGTCCTTTTTATTGGACAAAAGCATCATAGAAATCCAAAAAGAACCGACGTTTTCGGGACCCTGCGCGGCCCCGAAACGTTGGTTCTTTTTGGATTTCTATGACGCTTTTGTCCAATAAAAAGGACATATTTGCTTTCATTATTGAGTGCTGGTGATTCCATGCTTGTTCTGTGTCTGCAGGGCGCCATCCGTGAACCAATATCACTGCGAGCACCGTCTTCTCTTATTTGGCCGGGACTGCTGTGAGGAGTGCGGAGGGCTCCCCCAACGACCTACATCTGTACTCATTTACTAAAGCATTCAACTTTTCTATGTTATGAACTCGTGTTCTAGTAGTCATGTGTTCCTGAGCAATCTCGCTATCTTTGGGGCTACCTTAAACATTGTCATATATTGAATGTTTTATCTTCAGATGAAAAGGAACATACACAAGGAGGGTTTATATTGTTAATGCCAACAGCAAATCTTCATGCTATTTAGATAGGATAAGACGTTAGATCCTGTGACAGGAACTGGCTGTCAACATTCAGAAGATTTTCACAGAACTTTTTCCAGAGCAACATTGTGGAAGCCTCTGACTTATAACATGTCTTCAGCACCTGTATAATTATATGTTTGAGGTTTATGTACTCAGGGTAAATACAGGCTATTCCTCCACCACAGGAACACCTTTTTTTTATTAATTGCTACTATGGTAAAGATAAAAGACTAAAATGTTGTGACAAGTAATCTCATTCAAGGTGTTCATATTCTCACACCTGCTAAGGCTATGTGTATTTTAAGTGCAGGTGCAAGTCATTGATGCTTTTCAGACCTACCACAGTGCACCAGGGAAATAACCAGATTTACCTCCAACGATAAAACTGTAAATGTAAATTGAGCATATTAAAGCCAAAACTTGTCTTTTTAATTTTAGATAGTTGAGAGTTAAAGGGTTAAAGGGGGGTGTATCCTTTAGGGTTAGTTCACACCATAAGCTGTGCATTCCGGTCCGATTCTGGCCGGAACGCACTAACTCGCATTGCGGCCGGCTCACTTTTTTGCCTGGCTGGAGGGGGCGTGGTGGGCCATTGAAGTGAATGGTACCATCAGAATAGTGCTTTCAGCATTTTGATTGCACCGGACCGCACTGCAGGGACAATGTGCACATTTTTGGTAATACAGTAAACTCCGCGTTATCCAGCATCCATGGGGATTGGTAGATTCCGGATAAATGTTGTTTCTGTTTGCTTGAGGGTTTCTATTAAAAATAGGTCTAACTAATGCCATACTCCATGCTATACCATGCCATAACATACACTCTGTATTGGCTTCATATTAATATTGAAATGCAGCAATCAAAAGCAAATTAAGACAAATAGACACATGGTCATTTCCATGATAATACATGCCACAGATCAGCAAAACAGTGAGTACACCGGGGGATTTATTTTTCTGGTTAGATGGGATTGAACTGATGGTTGAATTCCAGATAACTGAGAGTTTACTGTAGTTAAGGCATTTGAATGCATTTTTAAGCTTTATTTAAGCTTTAACTCCTGAATTTAGTGTCACTTTAAAGCACATAATGTATCCTGTACAGATGGCAAGTGAGGGAGAAATCTCCTCAATGAGGACACAGAACGCAAAATAAAAACCCGACAAAGGGTGTATTCCTTCCCCACTCTGCCCACTACCGAAAACAATGGTTTGGCTGGAACAACCCATGCTCAGCTATATGCGGCTTATTTTTATATCTTGTCTTTTATTAGCCAAATCGATGTTGGCAGTCACAAAAGAGTATAGAGTGTTAAGCATTTTATCAGTTCTTATGACTGCTTAAAGTTGTATTTTTAAAGTTAATGAACATATTATTTCTTGTCCTTACTATGGACAGGACTGAAGAATAAAAATGTAAAAATAAAAATGATAGTCTTCTATGAAGCCAGGTTTTTCCTTTTTTACTTTATCTCCTGTTATAAAAAGTAAAGTAAATCAGAGCAGGGTGTCTCAGTCCAAAGTTTTAATCAGACAGGTCCACCCCCAAGGCACACTGCTACTGCTATGCTGTCTCTTCAGCTAACCCACTATGCTCTGGTAGCCCTTTGTCACATATACAATGTTTATTTGTTAAAGAAATAGATTGTATAAATAGAAAGAAATATATATAAAACAAAAGTTTCAATATGTATACAGTAAAATCAACCCGAAACCATTAGTTTCCCTTTTAAATGTGTGTAGGAAGCTCTTGGTTAGGAATGAACTTCAGCAAACTGCCAAACAGCCACTTTGCCTGTCCAAATCTTCAGCTGCTGTTTTCAAACAAACTAAGGTTCTGTAATTTAGTGACAATGGCACTACTGCTGCTAAATGACAGATCCCTGGCCAACTTCTGTTTTTAATCAAACCAGCCAGGGATCCTGGGTGACATCACTGACTGGTTATATATCATGTAGTGGAGGTAGCTTTAGCAAAGAGGTAGTGCTACCTCTACTAAATGATAGATGCATGGCTGGTTTGTTTATAAACACCATCACCAAGTAGCCCTGGACTGTATCTCTGGGATCTGTCATTTACCACCAGTAGTGTGGTAGGGTGACATCATTGGGTGTTGGGTCGTTGTGGCAGCAAGGGAAACATCATCAGGTAGTGAGTCACCGACACAGAGGATGGATTTTTTAGATTGTAAGCCCTCACGGGCAGGGCCCTCCTTACCATCTTGTCTTAAATTGTATTGTAACTGTAATGTCTTCCTTATATTGTAAAGCGCTGTGCAAACTATTGGCGCTATATAAATCCTGTATAATAATAATAATAATCTACATCACTGGATGGCGTAATTGATGCCGGATTTACATTGTGGCACATTGTTTACATTTTTCTCTAATAAAGACTTTGCAACGTTGTGTTTGTTTATTTATCACATTTTTTGCAGATTGAGTAAGAAGGGGTATTACTGCACCATGTACTAGTTCCCCTGGAGGGGAAGCAGACATCTAGGGGCTTCTAAATTACGATAAGTCTCTCCTCTAGTTGAGGCCATTGTTCCCTCAATATAAGGGCAAAGTGCCTTGCAAGGTGGGAGGCTTTACCATGCACCCTTGCAAGGTACCCTCCCAATGTTGAGGGCATGTGGACTGGTATGGCTCAGGAAGAGGGGGAGGAATTCTGGCTATCCTCCTTCTGCTGACCGCCCAGGCTGCATGTCTTGATAAGGGTCTGGTATGAATTTTAAGGGAAACCTCACATTGTTTTTTTGTTTTAAATGTCACTTTACATTGCACTGTTCTGTAACTTTAGATGCAGCTCCAGCCATGTTATTTAAGGGATTTGTGTATTTTCAATGTTGCCCCTTAAGCCACATTTAAAAACCCTCTCTTGCTGAACGGTATTTTTAAAAAAACTTTTTCTGCATTGGTACATGTTCCCCATGTTCCCCATGGTAGTGCCCAGCTAGCCATGCACCCTTTTTTTAACAATAGCTTGCATATAAGCCTTGAAATAGGCCAAGAAAAATAACAAAATTCTGCTCCCATAGACTTAAATTTGGTTAAGCACTATGGTCATGGACTTCCTGCTTGGTTCGCTGAACCTCCTGTGAACTGAACTTTGCTCAGTTCGCTCATCCCTATCTTTGTTGTAGGAATGTGGGTCATGTCATAAAAAAACCTTTGACTTCACAATTGTTTTTAATAAAATACTATAGAGAGTAAATTACCCCCTATCTACAAGACATGCACTACTTTACACAAAGATAAGAAGAATCAACCAAAAAAAAAATGAAGCTGTCCCTAGTCACTAAAAGAATGTGCATTAATAGGGACTATAATGTTTTTTAAGTTTTTGCATTTTACATGTTGAGGATACCAGCTTAATGCATATAATTTACCAGTTTGGGTAAATGCTTGCTTCTGTATATTGATGGTAAATATTTGTGAACACAAGGGGATACATACTTGTCCATTACATATGCAGATCCTGCTTCTTCATTAGTGGAGCTACACACTGATTGTTCCTTTACTGGTCCTCTCACCATTTGTCTACCAGATCGGATATGTCTGACTGAAACAAGAATCACTGAAGCCTCTGATCAGAAACACCCACAATGCTCCTGGTAGCTAGAGATCACGTGAACTTTGCTTAGGCCTTATAGCCTATTAGAATAGTCAGGAGTATATTTTATTCATGGCTAAAACAAGACTGAAAATAGAAATGTGACTTTAAATGACAGGTCTGCTTTATCAGCACACAGAAAGTTTATTGTGTAGTGTATTCTTTTATTTGTGTTAGCTGTAAGGTCTCTTATTAGGTTACCCGGCTGTAATTTCAGGTAAGGAACAGGTTTTGTATTAAAAATGTACACAACCGTTTCAAGTTTTACAGTGAAGCTTCACATCACTTAAAGCCCAACTGTGCGCAAATTCACATTTTAATAGTACACTGTGCATGATGTGAGAGGACCCCGCCGCTGGAAGCGTTGCCACCACCATCATGCAGGCAGTGACATCGACAAATGAAGAAGGACCCCAACAGATGTAAGCTTTGCCCAGAGTTTGGATTTAAATCTATTCATGCAGATAAAAGCTTGTAAACAACATATTTCTGAATGAGGAAGTGGGGAATTTTACTTCACTATTCCAAGATAAACTTCCTGTACTTAAAGCTGAACCCCAGAATAAGCAAATGCTGTCTAAATACAAGAAGCATGTATATTCTTTCTTGAATCTTGGTGTGTCTTGTGAATTTCTTCCACATCTGTGTATTAATCAAGTGTGCAACTATTCTTGTGTGCGGGAGCTTCCTGTAATAAAGACTGGTCACTGCTGTCCTCACTCCTTGTGCAGGGGGACTGGTCTTGTATGTAGTTTTCTGTAGGCAGCCTACAGTGGATGGGGCCTGCTGGGTCCCTCCCACATCTCTGCTCTCTGCACAGGTTATGTACAACACAGGGATTGCAAAGGAAAGGGTGGATTAATTAATATGCAAATCTAGAGACAGTCTGCTCAATCCAGGAGCCAGCAGTATTTTTTTAGGAGTCAGCTCCATTGACAACAACCTAAGAAAACCTATGTTAGGTGCCAGCTGTCATTTGTAAGGAGCAATGGCTACCCGGCTCCTGAGATTTGTCCAGCCATGTGCACATGAATTTAATCAATTTACAGCCTTTGTGGCCTCTAAGGGAATATATTTAAATTAAAGTGTTTGTGCCCAGAGTTCAGCTTTAAACAGAATAGTAAAGTCCACTCTGCTGCTTATTCTAAGTCTGGCTGTCCTCAGAAGGCATTACTCATAAATGTCTGGAACAAAGAAAAGCACTGCTAGTTCACATAAGCCTGGAAACGGGAACTGTACATGAGAAAAAGGGAACTCTCCACTCTTGTCCTGTACAATAAACCTTTATCCATTATTCATTCATGTGCACAAAATATTGCACAAAACCTTATGACTAAAACAATGCTGATGCTGTGATAAGTAATTTGGAGTTTGGAATCTAATGAAAGTTCACTATTTTACTTGATTAGACCTCCTCTGTGTATAGTAATTAATGGTTGCAATTCAACATAGGATTAATTGTGTTTATCCTTTTATGATGCCTAAATACCTTTGTTGGGCACCTGGATTGGTTCCTAGACTGGCTACATGTTGAGTCATGCACATAGACTCATAGTAAAGGAACTACCCCATCCTGCGAATCACTATAGTCTTTCCTTACTGGAGAGATTTCTAAAGCAAAGTGCTTCTTTGTCATACCATTTGCTAAAAATCAACATGAAAATGCAGGTATGTCTGTTTCACTCAAACTGTATTCAATGAGAAGTCAATTGCAAGTGTGAAAAATTCACCTTTGTAAATGAATGCCAGGAAGGTCGAAAGCATGGCTGTGACTGAAGATTTGCACTTGCACATTCTGCAGCCCATGGTCTGATGCTTAGGGTTATGGCTGTGCACATCCGAGCATGAGCATGAACAAGCTTGCACTTCCACCACTGGCTTTGACGCTAATTGCCCTTTTTAAAGCTCAGAACAACCTAGAAAAGTTTCTGAGTGGTCATCAGCTTCTGAGACTTGACCTGTGGTTCTACTATCTTGTGTTTGATTGGGCTTGTATTTTTGCCTCCATCTAGTGGCCTTGGTTTGTGTCCTGACTTTGCCTTCTGTCTTGGTATCTTGACCTTTGCCTGTACTTTGAATTCATTTTTGCTTTTTCGAATTGGTACCTCTGGTGCATGGCTGTTGCTGACTCCTGCTTGTTCTGACTACAACTCTGCTTCCTGATTCTGCGTGTTCCTGTGCACAATCTGTGACCCAGCATTCTGCACAGATCTGGTCTGAACCTCCCCAGCATCTCAACAGTATCCACAGTGTCTCCAGATTATCTGATGCATTTGGGCCCACTGCAGGCACAAGTGCCACTCCACGTTCTGCTACGCTTTGTCACTAACTCTAGGGTATAAGGGAAGTCTCCACCAGGTTTGTGACACTGAACTTTTTCTTTGGAAAACTACAGGTGTTTAAGCTGGCAAAATTGTTCCTGGGGTTGAGATGTAAACAGTTCAATTTGCTATGCTTAATGCCCACCCAATGGTAGTGACCTCTTCATGTTGTTATTACAGATGTAGATACTTCAAGGAAACGTACACAGGGAAAAGCAACAGGCTCCACCTGCAACACATACCTTCCCTTGGCAACCCCACTATTCTGTTTGCTTGCTGGAAGCACATAAAAATATCCTTTACTACTGGTTATGGGGACTCGCTGCCTTCCCTCCTATGTGACAGCTCTGGTGCTTGCTAATTGACTGCATTGACAACCTGCACTAGCACATGGGGTTGGGGGAGAAATTTCCCTAAGTTCCATGTCAAGTAATTTTCCCCCTGGTGGCAATGTGGTGGCAGGGGAGGGAAAGGAATGAAAGTAAGAGCAGCTGGTCCATTTTGCTGTGTTTCCTTGTTCTCTTCTTTTTCCTTGCGTGATATTGCCCTGTACATTCATATAGTATGTTTTGTACTTGCATATAGCTTCAAAGTTCTTTATTTGAATTTATTTATTTTTTCTCTTCGACTGTTACCTTTGACATGTTTTTGCATTGTTAAACATGACAACTCTTAATAAAAACTATATGCTTAAAAAAATAGAGCAGCTGATGGGGTTGACATTAAAACAACTATGCTGCCATACACTGTATGAACCAGGCACAGGTTCACTTTCAGTTATCTCCTACAACCAAATCAGAGCTTTACCTTACTTTGCCTTATTACCTGACGCTTTAGGAATTTGAAACCATGAGGTCCATTTTGCACACGGTAGCCCTTGCACAAGCACGATAAAGAAATTGGTAGCCTGGTCCTGCAAGTGCTAAACATTGGTGAACATTAAAATGTGAACAGACCTAAAGGGTAGTTCCACTTTTGCAGTCAAATTGGGATAACACCTACTTTATATTTGTTATATGTTCCCATTCACATTACATTAATAAAAAAAAAAAAATGCTGCCTATATTTTTAAGTGCTTTTTACTTGCTTACAAATCCTACCTAGTTTCCCCCCTATGTAATGTTAAGGAGGGGTTTGTGTGAAGTTATGTTTACTCTATTTAACCCTGTGTGTACTGTGATGGCAGATTTACAGTTGTAAATTAGATTTGAACACTGTCCTAACAAAGGGTTAAAGGTCTATAAGAATTTGATATTCATGAGTGGAAGCTCAGATTGTCCATCTTTCTATGGAGACAGCCAGACTTTCCTGTCACTTAGAAACTGGGAGAGAAGCTTGCACATCTATATGGTAAGACTTTTTATATATATTTTTTTGGTTTAGGCTGTGTGAATGGGAACACATGACAAACATCTAGAGGGGTTTTCTCAAATTTAATTGCAAAATTGGAAATACACTTTAAATATGCTGGTTGTCCAGCGTCTATATCTAGCCATCGAGGAGAGTCATTTGACAGGTACATTGCCACTTCAGTGTGCTGGAATGATAGATTCTTCTTGGGCTGAAAAGGAAACTGTCATTATAAGTGTGATTCAAATTATTCAGAATATCTGCAGTTGAGAACATCATCTGCAGACATATTAGCAAAGTAGCTTTTAAAAAAAATTTTTTGGCTGTATTTCCTCGCCTTGACCTTCCAATATAGGTACACAAGCTGCAAGCATTTGTGACAAGAGCTGCCACATAATATTTTTTCATCGTTAGTGTATACAGAAATAGCAAATGGAGATTCAAGCTAATCATGTGCTTATTAAAGAGAACCTATGGAGGAGAAATAGGTAGGCTCTGAGTTAATTTTTTTCAGATGAAGGTCGGCAATGACAGGCTTTGTATTTCTCTCAGCATAGGGTTCCTATAAAATTATAAATGGGGCTCTTGGATGTCTATTGTGTTATTTTTCTTTATGATATCTGTTCTTGTATAGCTGGTTCTTTTGTCGTGTATTTTTTCAATGTTATACTTTTAAATAAAGAATTTAAAACGGTTGTAAATCGGGCAGCATGCTGGCTCAGTGGCTCACTGTTGCCTTACAGCACTGCAATCCTAACAGGTCCTACTAATGGCTCCTTTTTAACATAGAGTCATTATTTTCTGAATTTGTCACGGGAAAATTGTGATTTCACAATAGAGGGTCCTAAGGAGCTGCACATTTTATACCGCCTGCCCTTGCAGACTGTTGTCCTATAATCCCCACTGCCATATAAAGGGTATTTAAACCCACAACTGAAAATTCTATATATTGCATTTGTTAGATGTAGTGGCTGCATTAGTTTTCCCTTTTTAGTCTTTTTTTTCTGTATCTTCACCTTGTAATCCTGTGAATAACATACTTTTTGTCCCTTTGTGTCTGCACTCATTTCTCCACTGTGTATATGGCAACCATAGTTGTCACATAGCTGGACTTCAAACATAGAAATTGTATTGTATCTCTTACATGCCTTACAGGCTTATGCACAGTGCATGCATGCTGCAGTGAATTAGTGAATGGCACCACCATAAAATCATAGAAAAATAGGGCTCTTCACCAGCACACCTTTGTATAGTGATATTTAATATTGTCCTTTATTCACATAAAGCAACAGGCATCAAAAGCCAACATTTCGGGACCTCTCTGCCTTGAGAAAAGGACCCTGGGCCCTAAAAGGTCAGCTTTTAATACCTGATGCCATCTTTAATTGGGAATTATCCAGGTCGGCATCTTCTTTCTGAACTTAATTGTTGGTTCACAGATGACACAAATCCTGGTGGTTAGCAATTCTGTCTTGAAGCACTGGGGGTCCCTGGTTCGAATCCTGTCCAGGACACTATCTGCAGGAGTTTGCATGTTCTCCCTGTGCTAGTGTGGGTTTCCTCTGTGTACTCCGGTTTCCTCCAACACTGCAAAGACATGCTGGTAGGTTAATTGGCTCCTGTCTAAATTGGCCATGTATGTATGCCTGTGTGATAGGGACCTTAGATTTTAAGCTTCTTGAGGGCGGGGGCTGATGTGAATGTACAGTTTGTAAAGCACTGCCTAAATTGCCGTCACTGTATAAATACCTGTAATTATTAACTTTTGCACGATATTCTAATTATTCGAGTTTCACCTGTATGTTTCTGATCAGTTGTTGGCTGCATTCACAGATCAACCCCTTGTGCAGACTTTTACTTTGTGACTTGCTAAAAAATAACAATGTACAGTCTGATTACTGACGGAAAGTAGACTAAGGAAATGCTCCCTCCTGCCTGCAGCAGGCTGATGATACCACCGCACCCTTGGCTATCTCACTGGGCTGGAGATCAAGGATTTTCTAATGATAAAATGTGCAGCTTTTAGGGAAAATTATACTATTGTATCTGTTGTAAATGGTACTGCTGTATATTGCAACATGTCAGTAATTTATTCATGCAAACTTGTAATGTTACTGCAAGGACCACTTTAATGTGCATGATGTGTCCTTTACTGTGGAATCTGGTGAATGAATAGAGTTTGTTCTCATAGTATCACACAGAACTGAGTGCCAATTTCAAAGATAATACTCAATTCTTAGATCTTTGTCAGCATCACACCTCTTGACTACGCTATTGGAAAACTTTGGTGTGTGTCTGGAATAGCAAAGTACAACTGTGTGTTTGGTCAGTGACTCACAATATTACATTGCACGCTCATGAATCTGCAAGTTCTGTGAATCATTTGCCTTTGCACTGTACCTTTCTTTCTCATTAACTATTGCAGGTAATACAAACTGGAGCCAGATTCTGACCCTTGTGTATCAATGGCGAACAGTCTGTTTTCCTGTAGCCATCTGTAAGAAATGATTGGCACATTTGACACTGCTGTTTACATATGTCTCAGTGGCATGATATATAAAAGCGCTCCTCAAAAAGAGTCACCTCTATTTGAAGATAGAACACCATCAAGCATCTATAGTTGAGTTACATGTAGAATCTAAGATTGAAAAAGAGCAGCCTCTATGACTCCAGCATAAAGTGGAAAAATCCTGACCACAGAGAAGCATAGGTCTAGCCATATCACTATATACAATAAAGTCTTACCAAAGATGACACGGACACAAAAATTAAATTGGATAGGGCAGCTTTATTGGAATTTTCCAACCTAAAAATTGTATATATAACCATAACCAAACAACCTGTGCCAGTCACAGCTGCACTGTGAGCACCTGAAAGGGGTAACAAAAGGAGAACCTGTCCTTACCATTAGTACCAAACAGGCAATATATTGACAGAAAGTTCAACTTCAGGGCATACCCCATTATGATTAGAGATCTCGCTGGCAAAGTCAGATCACCAACAAAGTTGTGACAATTATGTTTCAATTGGTGGGCGACAGGCAACTTCTCCTGTGGTCCATGATCCTCTGGACAGAGGAGAATGCCCCATCAAAGCCTTAGAGGGTTATTCACTAAAGAGCCGAAGGATATAGCCATAGCTTCGGCTAATCCTTCAGCTCACTTCAGGCCCCAGAGCACTTCGGTTCAGCCGAACTGAAGGGCTGCTGTACAGGCTATTCACAATAGCCCGTACAGCAGCCGAACAGCTCAGTTGAGAATAGGGACGAACAACAGCGAGTGAACTGCCGGAGGTTCGGTTCAGTTGATCCAGCATGTTTGGTTAAACAGAAGGAAGCCGAAGCCACCCGATGTACAGCTGAAATCAGCTGTACAAGGGTGAAGTGAATAGCAGAACTGCTTTCGGCTCACTTTACTTCGACTTGGTTATTCACTCGGCTGCCTTCGGCAGCTTAGTGAATAACCCCCTGAGAAGTCTTACTCCACCCCATTACCTCATAGGGATGTAACCAATCACATGGAGCTACTTTACATATTCAGAATTTGGTAAATGCAGGGGTGCCAATATTTTTGGCCATGACTGTATATCAGGAAAAGGTAAAGTTTTACTCAACATAACAGTGTGATTTGGTAATGACGACTTGTGCCCTGCAGATCCATATACAGTGTAATGGTCTACTTTAACACACGTTTAAAAGGAAACCTACCCAAACTATATGTGAGCAGATTTGTAAACAAGAACTTGGACAGTATTTCACAGTCATATGAGTCAATGATTTCTGCACTCATTCTCAGGCCACTGTGAATTGATTGCTCATCTTCCCCAATTATACCTGTTGGTGGATCTGAATGCAGTTTTAAAAATCTGCCCCATCTTAAAAATATCGTTGTCCCTTAAGGCCTTAGGCCATTGATATGTTCAATTGTATCCAGCAATCCTGTGCACAGCAGAACATTGTGGGAAGTGTTTATCAGGAATTTTGTCCTTGGGCAATTTAAAGTGTCTTTATACTAAACGTTATTATAATTTTGTATTGCATTTTCATAATACTGTGTTATATCATATTGTTACTGACTAGTTTTATACACTGAGTGGCCAGATTATTATGACCACCCCATCAGTACTTCGTTGGGCCGTGAGATGACTCCACGAGGTGACTTAGTTGGGCCGCCTCGTGACTCCCTGAGATGTTGAAAGTTGATGCGAGGAATCTGACACTGCACTGTTGCCCTTCTGTTGTCTTGTACCAGTCTTGCCACTCTCCGTTCTGCCCTAACATTGACTAGTCTCTGACGGCCACAATTCGCACGTTCAGACCCAGATTTTCGGCTGACAGTCCAGTCTTTAAACACTTTAACAACAGCTGCTCTTGAACATTGAACGAATTCTGCTGTTTTGCTGATACTCGCTCCATGGCTCCGAGCGCCAACAATCATCCCACGTTCAAAGGCTGTTAAATCGCGTTGTTTACCCATATCTTCAGAAAAAATCACTTCTACTGTCGTGGTAAACAACCTGCTTCCCTATTTATAATGGTCTGGCCCTCTAGCAACTTCAGCGCAAAATTATAGCTAATTATAGCTAATTTGCCTACAAACGTCAGGTGGTCATAATAATCTGACCACTCAGTGTATGTCAATAATGTAAAATATGATGCTGCTGTTAACTACATTATTAGCTGCCCAGAATTTGGAATACAGTAAACTCCCAATTATTCGGCACCCACGGGGATCGGTAGGTGCCACATAATTGTAGTTGTAATTTGAATTAGCCAATAGCAGGCTGGCTATTGTACCCACCCATCCACTAAACAGAGGAGTGGACCTGAGAGAAAAAGTTATCTCTCGGGTCTGCTCTTCTGCTCAGTCGGTGGGTGCAATAGCCAGCCTGTTATTGGCTCTTTCAAATTGAAATAGCCAATAGCAGGATGGCTATTGAAACCCTGTGCATCAAGCCACCAGCAAAAAAACAAACAAACATGGACATATGCCCTCAATTATTTTTGCCAGTTGCTTGAGAGTGCCAGTTGCTTGAATGCCGGATAATGGGGAGTTTACTGTATATATTGAATTGTTCCAGTACCCCCCAAACATCATATTTTCTCCACTAACAACCATCTGTAGTGTTACACCGAACCCTCTATAGGCTGTGCTAAACACGCAGCCTTTCCACAATTTTCACTTGAACACTTGATTTAATTTATGATCTAATTTATTATTTAATGTAATCACGG
This sequence comes from Nanorana parkeri, assembly GCF_000935625.1. Classification (NCBI taxonomy): domain Eukaryota; kingdom Metazoa; phylum Chordata; class Amphibia; order Anura; family Dicroglossidae; genus Nanorana; species Nanorana parkeri. The sequence goes on along the minus strand of NW_017306518.1, from coordinate 838,066 downwards.
ATTATACTTTTAATTAATTTAATTAATTCAACCTTTAGCGCTGTGTCACAACTCTTTTCGTTCAATCTAAGGAGATCTTCTCCTTTCACTACATAGCTGCTTTGGGTATCATCCGTTTTATCTAGTTCCAGGAGCGCAGATTATTTATTTATTTGTTACACCGAACAATGTTTAATCTTTGCAGAGTACAACATGTTCTGTTTAAATACACTGGTCATTTCCTCTCGGCAAGTGGAATTGTTTTTTGAGACTACATTTAAAAAAGCCTCTTCCCAAATATCACTTCTATATTCATAAATTACAAGCACATTCATATGAAATAATAACCAGATATTTTTTCTTATTACATTTTATTTTTTTGTGATAATTAAAAAATGAAAAAAATATGGTTTTGTGATTAATTTAATATCGTATTTGAAAGCTGTGCTCATCGTGTTTCTGGATTTTTCATATGTCCTTTCCAGGATCAGAATAACCAGCCACAGTTTGTTTTTACCTAATCCATAATTTTAGCATGGAGATTTAGGCAATTGTTCCACAAACACAGAGGGCATGAATGGTCATTTGGTGTTGGTAGAGGGTCATATGACTTTCCTTTTTCATGAAATATCCATACAGAGCCTGACAGCTGCTCATTTTTTTTCCCAAAATAGTTTTTATTGAATTTTAGAGTTACAAAATGCCGATGGGGACAAGGGCCTCTTTCCCACAACCCTGACCCGGTGGTTGTGGCAGTTTTGCGGACAGGGGGGTTTATTTGCATCAGGGCACCCCTGGAATTAAGGGGAACCCAGATGCCCCAGCCCCCTCTCTTTAAAATTGGATGTACTTGTACTTGTACTTGGGCCTGAAAAAGTGGCATCGGGACATCCCTAATTAAAAGTAAATGTAAATAAAAACACATTATAAAAAAGTCCTTTAATTGAGAAAAAAAACAAAAAAACAAAGAGGCAGAGTTTTTGACAAGTCCTTTATTAAAAAAAAAAAATGGATCCATCGATCTAATCCAGCGTCAATGCACACCGACCAGCCACAACCCGGCGAAGACTCGCCGCAAAATGTAAACAAATAGGTGGAGCGAGCCATGCTATTTGTGATGCAGATAACCCCCTGCCCGCAGACCCTCACAACCACCAGGTCAGGGTTGTGGGGAAGAGACCCTTGTCCCTATCTGTATGGGATACCCTCCCAATGCCGAGGGCACGTGGCCTGGTATGGGGCAGGGAGAGGGGGCGCTCGATCGCCCCCCTCCCCTTTTCTGCCCTGCCAGGCCTGTGCTTGGATCAAGGGCCTGGTAGGAATTTTAGGGGGTACCCCATGGTTTTTTTCTCCCATTATTTGGGGGTGGAGTTAAAAAAAAAAATGTCAGTCACTTGGTGTAACAGACTTACCCGTCCACGGTCCAGCACTGTGTGGCGGGGACGCGCACGGCCAGCTCGGCTTCAGGCTCCTCCCCTTCAGGGGGGCAGCCGGCTCCTCC
>NW_017306518.1:823375-836494 GCF_000935625.1 Nanorana parkeri | reverse complement strand
GTGTAACAGACTTACCCGTCCACGGTCCAGTGCTGTGTGGAGGGGACGCGCACGGCCAGCTCGGCTTCAGGCTCCTCCCCTTCAGGGCCGTTCAGGGCGGCAGCCGGCTCCTCCCATTCAGGGCCGTCCAGGTCGGCAGCCAGCTCCTCCCATTCAGGGCCGTCCGGGACGGCAGCCAGCTCCTCCCCTTCACGCTCGGCGAGGAGGGATTTAAGGGAGCAGATTTGTTTGTTCAGCGTCCGACCGTTGTGAGCGGTGCACGCCGCACATCTCATAGGAGTTACTACCTGTAGCATCCTGCACCACGAGACCCAACAGAGAACCCCACAACCGCAAGTAGCCAAGCAACCACCTTGTATTGAGGGGACTTGCTGCTACAGACAAGTATTGCTCATACTGGGAGATCTGTGAAGGCTTAATTGTAAATGCTGTGCTGGAGGACTTATTGTACAAGGGGGGAGTGCTGTTACAGCCAAGTTCTGCCAAGACTCTCCTGCTACTGACTGTTAACCTGTTCTATGCTGGTGACTCCTGAGGGAGCTATGTCTGTACCTGTTCGGTTATAACCTGAACCTGGGACTTGATCTGGGCATAATCTCTAAACTCATACCAATTGTCTGAACCCTGTGGAAGTGACTTTGTGTTGATCTATGTAGTGATACCTTGCTGTGCTGTGAAAGCTAAAAGGACTCAGGGATCTGCAGAACTTAGTTCATATTAACTTGTGTGGGATTAACCAGAGACGCATGTACCTTGCTGTGCTGTGTGAGCTAACAGGACTCAGGGATCTGCAGAACTTAGTTCATATTAACTTGTGTGGGATTAACCAGAGACGCATGTACCTTGCTGTGCTGTGAAAGCTAACAGGACGCAGGGAGCTGCAGAACCCAGTTCACATTGACTTGTGTGGGGTTAACGAGAGACGCATGTTGTACACACCTGCCCTCAATCTCTTATACATACCAACACTATAGGTTGCCCAAGTGACGGGGTATGATGTGACTGACTCCAAACCCTCCATTAACCACTATATGGAGTGTGAAGGAAGGAGTCGTAACTGAGCCCCGCCATTACATTAACTAACTCCGCCATTGAGTGTCCAGACATAATCACACGGGTCGTTACACTTGGCTGCAATGAATATTCATTCATAATGAAAAGTCATACATACTACCGCTGAGGAACATTCCGTTTTTTGTTTTTTTTTAAGTTTATGCTGAACACAATTGAACTTTATTTGGGGAAGAAATTTTAGTTTTTGGAAATTCATGTTAATTTGCATTCTTTATTTCTGGCATTCGGAAATTTGGATGCATCAGAATGTACGAGTTTCCAAAGATTTGTCCAAATAAACTAATCTTTCCAAAACGAATTGCACATGTCTACTGAGAACCCATCAGGACCCAGGGATTTATTGTTAGGGAGGGAGTCAATAGTTTTAAGAAGGTAATCTGCAGTGACAGGGGTATTAAGAAGAAGTAAATGTCCTAGCAAGATTTGGGGGAGTTGAATAGTAGATAAAAAATTATTAATGTCCTCCAACATAGGGTGAGGAACATCATGGTCTTCCTTAAGGTTGTATAGAGAATTATAATAGAACATACTGATCCGCTATATGTTGTGGGTGCGTAATTTTTTGGTTATCTGAGGATCGAAGTATATAAGGGATACTTTTAACAAGTCTCCGATCCTTAATTCTTCTAGCACCAGCTTTATTGGCATTAGAGTAGTAGTTTAGTTGCAATCAACATGACTGACAATTAAATTGATCTAACAGAAGAAGTCTTATTTCATATCTGTGCCCTTTCAACTTGGTAGAAGTGGATATACAGGGATTAGCCTTATTTTGCGATTCTAAAATAGAGATTTCAAGCATCAAGTCATAAAGACAGTGCGACCTTTGCCTATTCCTTTTAGCATTAATCTGAATAAGAACCCCTCTCATAAAGGCCATATGAGCATTCCACAATGTAAATGGGTCAGATACTGAGCCAGTATTAATGTAAAAATATTCAGTCAGATAATTAGTAAGACTGGAAATGCTATCAGCATGTCTAAATAATGCTTAATTGTTCCTCCAGAGGCGTCTAGATGTAGAGGAATGTCAGCTAGAGACTTTCATAGAAATATAGGCGCATGGTCAGACCATGAAATAGTATGTATTTTAGTATCTGCAATCCTCTGGAGTAAGAAAAAAATTAAATAAAAAGAGATGAATTCTCGAATAGGAGAAACATGTATAATATTTTTCGCTGGCATGATGGCAAAGGAGAGGATGTAGAGTAGAAACATTGCGTCTGTGAGAACTAGTAGAAGCCATCATAATATCAGACACAAGAGATTTTCTTTGACTTTAGAGATGTTCCTAAATAACCTATGCAGGAAACGTAGCTGACATACATTATGTGTGAAGACATTGACTATTGTGAGCATGGTATTATCTAACTGAGCCATGAGCATAATATAGCGGCCAACTGGATCCATAATCAAATTGTGTAAGGAAAACACTAAATTTTTCTTAATAGCAATCAATACACCACGTTTTTTTTGGCAGGCATTTTAGAGAAGAAACATGAGGAAAGGCTTTATGGGAAAAAGTTGGAGCCACACCCTTCCTAAAGTGGGCTTCTGGACATATCATACATCAGCCCTAGTGGATAGTGCTTCAGTCCAAAGAGCAGAACGTTTACCCGGGTGGTTCAGGCCCCTTGCATTAATGGAGACAAACTGTAGACTTATGGCGAGAGGGCATATAGAAGCTTATCGATGAAAAACTTACATAGTCCAAAGACCATAGTAGCGATGTTCAGAGTCCATGTGACAGAAGGCACAAACTGTGGAGGAAGAAGGAGCCCCGGTAGCACTATAATTGCACTGTAGAGAAAAAAATGTTTAAGAACTGTAAAAAAGCATACTCATAACTTTAAGGATAAAAGTAGAGAAGAAACAGTGATCCAATCAGGATCCGTATGCAGTAAAATACTGCGCATATTAATAACAGCAATAAAAGGATAAACAAGCTGTATGACATAATACAGCAGCACCAGACTTCACTGTAATGCAAATCACAAAAGACAATAGGGAAATCCAGAAAACATTCATGTTTTCCAACCACGATTGGCTTTAGCTGATTGCCATCCAGATGACATTCAGTTGGGGCCAGGAGTGGAGGTGCTAGGTGGAACATCTTCTGGATTGATATTCCACATGTGCAGAACATTAGGGCCCTCCGTCACCGACGAGATGGTATGTGATGAACCTTCCAAAGAGCTCTGGTAATTGGAGCCAGCTATTTCCGTAGATTCAGGGTATGCTGCCATAGGTCAGGAAAAAAATTGAAGCTTCAAGAAACAATCAGGGAGATGATTGGCATTGCGAACCTTTGCCAGGGGACGATCCTTTACGTGGATCCGCATAAGAACATTGTGCAGTATTTTCTCTGGGAGGAATGACTGCTTCGGTAGACAATGGATTCTATCAATGGTCAGGGGAAGATAGATCTGTTAGTAAGATCTGCATTACATACAAGACATATTGGTGAAGGTCGTTTAGAGGTCCTGATTCAGGAATCCCATGAATCTTCACGCTATTACGTCATGACCTGTCCTCCAAATTCACCAATTTACTTGGATCCACTGAACATCATCTGTGAAGTCATTGTGAGAGTCAATAAGTTGGTTAATAGTAGAAGCATACTCCCCCATTTTATGTTCAACATGGTCTGCTCTGGAACTAACAGCGTGAATCTCCAATTTTAGTTGCTGTGGTAAATACATGATATCAGCATGTATAGTACTGTGTAAAGACACTAGCATGTCCTTTAATGTAGTATCTAGAACCGACTGATCAGATGTAGGAAAGCAGCTAATAGAGTCATACAATTCTCTGGTGTCTTCAAGGGAATTATCAGTAGGACTCACCGGTGTGGAGTTGTTGCATCCATCAGCTATCCAGGGTTTAGGTTTAACTGGGATGCCGAGTGCAAAGAGGGAGATGAGGTAGACCCTGGATCTGGAGGAGAGATTCCTGATCTTAATTGTGCCCCTAAAGATGATCCTGTGCTAGCAGTGGAAATGCAGAAGAGGTTGGGGTAAGAGAGCCGGGACCATCTTGGACGTGCCACCGCAGAAGAGATGAAAGCCTTGAGTTTATGCGGCTTATAACCCTCTTTTCTCTTTCGGGTCATGTCTTCCAACTATGTAGAAGTGTAGCAGCTGGTGAGATGAGATAGAACACCTTGTCCGGAGATGATTAGTGAAGTCTGGGCCTGTTGAAAGAGAGCGCAATGGAGACAGCTCAGTCGGTAGCCACGCCCCCAACAGTTGCTCATTTTTAATGATGTTAACAAACTGCCTCTTCTGATTTCTTCTATCTGTCACATTGTGCATATTTTAGTGAATGATTGGATGTTGTCTGTAGATATCCCACACTTACTGTCCTGTGACAAATGATGGTTAAAGAGAAAATTTCAGCTGACCCAGTCAACCTTCTGTATATTGCAATATTGTGCTGTGATCCGATCTTTGCACAAGATAAATGTGAAAGATGTCACCAGCACACAAAGATCCTTTTGGAATCACCAAACGCTCATTTTATTGAACAAGTTGTCAGAATGGATAGTATAAAATGAGCATTTGGTGATTCCAAAAGGATCTTTGTGTGCTGGTGACATCTTTCACATTTATCTTATACATACAGCGGTGCCATCCGCAGTCATTACAAGCACCCTTCCCATTACATGGGCTCTCCGGGAAGGAGTGCGACAAGAACCTTTCTATTTATCCTGATCTTTGCACAGTCACGCATGATTTGATGCATTCAATTTTGCCCTGAGATGAGCTTCAAATAATTATTTTATGTTGCTTAATAAACAGGAGTTTGCCTGAAGCCTGCAGTACCCTGTGTGCTTGTTGTGATCTCAAAATTCAAATCCACCTAAATATCACTAGATATAAAGACATGGACACTTTTCTTGGTACCCTTTCAGCTCATTAAAACAATCTTCTCCTGAAAAATGTTAAAACTAAAAGCAATTGTCTACCTGCATGCCTTTGGTATTTCATAGAGTAAAGCAAAGACAAGCAAAGTGTGAAATGACATAAAGTATTGCTTATTTTACAAAAAGATTCTAAAATGGCTTGGGCAGATTTGTAGGTAACCCTAGAAAAGATTATACATATTTGGATCATAGAGCTAACTGTTTTATGCAATTGGCACAACACATGTATTCAATCTTGTAATCAGTCAGTCAGCCTATTTAAATGGCGAAAAGTAGTCACTCTGCTGTTTGGTATTTTCATGTGCACACACTGAACATGGACCATTGAAAGTAAAGGAGAGAATTTCCTTGTGAGATAAGAAAGAAAATGATAAATTAGTATGTCAACGGTAAAGGCTAGAAGACCATCTTGATGCAGCCTAATGTTCCCGTGACTGCGGTTGCAAATATTATTAAGAAGTTTAAGTTCCATGGGTGTGTAGCCACCTTCCCTGGGCATGTCTGCAAGAGGAAAATCGAACCCAGATTTAACAGAAGGATAGTACCAATGGAAGACATAGAGCCTGGGAAAATGTCCAAAGAGATACAAACTGTACCCCAATGCCAAGGTACATCAGTGTTTGATTCCACCATCCATTGTTTTTGAGTGACACTGGGCTAAAAGGAAGAAGGCCCAGGAGGACTCCACTCTTGAAAGAAATATATAAAAAAGCCAGACTAGAATTTGCTAAAATGCATATTGACAAGCTTCTTGGGGAATGTTTATTGGACAGATGAGAAAAATTGGGGCTTTTTAGCAAGTCATATCAGCTGTACATTAACAGATGAAACATTAAGCTTTCAAAGAAAAGAACATTGTGCATACCTACATGGAGAAAGCTGTGTCTGGCATGGGGTGGCATCAGTCTTTACACCCCACAGCCATCAAGGAATTCTTGAAATGTAGTGCCCAGTGTCAGACAGCTCTGTCTAAGTCGCAGGTCATAAGCCCTTCAACAGGATCATGATCCAAAACACACAGATACATGTATCTACTAATGGCTAAGAACAAAGCATTGGACTGTTCTGAAGTGAACTTCTATGAACCCTTTACGAAATCCTATTGAACATCTATGGAAAAAGCGGAAACAGGAGAAAAAGAGTGGGCCAACCTACCTGTTGTCAGGTACAGAGGTCTCTTGGAGAGATACAAAAATTGCTTGTTTGCAATAATTTGCTCCAACCGTTGTGCAACTATATATATATATAAATATTTGCTAGTTGTCTCGTTAAAAACTGTATGTCTGTGGTAAAGAACAAGCTGTAAGCTGATCAGTATGAAGAGGAAATTATTTCATAGGACAAGCTGTGATGTAATGAACTCAAGCAGGAATTCTCAGTGGCAAGATATTTTGTTGCCTCATGTTAACTCGTGACAGCCATGTACTAGATGCTTCCTGCGTCATATAAAATGCCCAGTGTTTCCTTTACATAGCAGTTTCTGAAATAGACTTGTTCTTGGTACATGCATGTTAAAGAGAATCACATGGTAAAATGCTGAGGAAGTTATGATAGCTTGTTGTGAGCATATGTAAGGGAGGTGTGCAACACAGATTTAATAAGACTTAGCTGATTCGTCATTTAGAATTAGATATACTTGAAGCCCAACTGAAATGAGTAGATACATTGAATAGTGTGTAAAAATATCAATTTCACATTTCTTACTGTTCTTAGCAGAATTTTGCTCAATAAACCAGCCCAAAATAAAAGGCACAGGTAGCAGGCTACAGAGAAGGACTGTACTGTGGGAGAGAGCAGCAGTCCCTCTGTAGTGGTCCAAACATGACACTTGATGTGTCACAACTACAGCTTTGCAATGATGGTGGGACAAAGTTGGTAAGGGGGGTGGTTGCAGGCAGTTGAGTGGCGCCTCCTTGAGGAGCTGTCAGCTGTAACCCTAGATGCAGTCCTGCATGGCAGCAGCAGAGTTTTGGGATGGGTGGGTGGTTGTGTGATCTGCCAGGTCGAAGATTGCAGTGCCTGTGCAAGTTGCAGCAAAAGCTGTGGGGTAGGGTTGTAGTGTGAGCTGATGGGACTAGAAATTAGAAGGCCATGTCTCATTGCAACACAGACTGACCTACTGCAAAGACCACCTTGGATGTGCTTCCTGTAGGGTATGACTGTTGTGGATGGCACTGGTCTATACTTAAATGTGGATGCTACTGTGCATGCATTATAGTGACACAATGTTATTACCTACCTAAGGCCACTGGGAATGCTCCACATATTGGTACCACTTGGGGTTATTCCAAAAACTTAGTGACAGTGCTGGTGATCTCCTCTAACCTGCAGCAATATTTGCAGGTATTGACAACCAGCACTCAGCACAGAAAGCCTCCCATCACTATATAGTTATTGGTGGGTTCCTACATGTCACATCATCTACTGAACAGAGCTGCAAATAAGTTCTGAAATTTTGGCTCAATATTCTGACATTTTAGTGCTCTTCTGTAGTTAGACACTACCTTTGTTTTACATGTCAGTAAGGTTTAGTACACACAAATGCCACAGGGGACCATTTGCTGTACATTCTTTGCACATACTAAGCCCTTCCCACTGCTTGGGGATTGCAGCCTAAATGCAATGTAAAAGTACATTGAGAGCAAAATGTCTTCCCTTATATCTGGAAAAGAATGCAACATTACTAAAATACCAAATTGGTGTTTTCAAAAGGGGCATTAAAATGAAGTATCGGGAAATGTTGGTGTTTGTTTGGTGTTGGTGTAAGTACAGGTCTATTATGATGGCTCTTCATAGTACTTGTAATGACTGTATCTGCTTCTCTCTTTAAACAATAGCCTATTGCTGTGAGATTATCGTGCAGCTGACGAAATGTATTGTCAGGCAACAGGATATGCCCTTAGAACTGGCTTAAACCTAGGAAATAGTAATGTTCATCCCAGACATTTTATATGTGGAAGTAATGCTGCTAAGGGCTTCGGCTTGCAGCCAAGAATGTTTTTGTACAGAGCCTACAAGACAAGTGTGAATGTGGGACTACAGATGGGAATATGCTTTCATTAAGCCACTTCCTGCATACACTGAAGTAGACCACCAAGTGAGCTGATTCTAATTTTATATTTTGTGAGCCTTGAGCTAACTGATCTATCTTAAAGCAAATGTGTTCTTTGTCCATGTAGGGCAAATAGTTTTGCTTTAAAGCTGACCCCACTCACCCCAAAAGTGCAAGCTTATTTTAATTATACTAAATTACATAGTCCATTACATATACATATAACAATTATATTATTGGATCACAATTACATACAGTACCTCTTCCTATCAGGATGAAATTTAGAACTTAAAGAGAATAAGTTAGGTACCGTATATACTCGAGTATAAGCCGAGTTTTTCAGCCCATTTTTTGTGCTGAAAAATGCCCCCCTCGGCTTACACTCGAGTCAGCGTCTCGAGCACTGAGGAAAGTGAGTACGCTGGTCAGGTTTCTTCTTACATACCTCGCCGAGCGTCGCGTCACTGCTGCTCCGGTGGGCGGCGCTCCGAGCGGGGTCATCTGGCAGTCTCCGGGTCCTAATTTAGGTAGGAGCAGCAGTGACGCGACGCTCGGCAAGGTAAGTAAGAAGAAAAAAAAACCCCCCCGCAGCGGCCAGTCAGGAGCAGGGGAGCAGGGATGAGTCAGCGGCGCGCTGGTCAGGCGAGAGGAGCTCCAGGTGGGGTTGTAATTTAGCTGGCAGGCACCTCTAAGTCAGCTAAATTAGGACCCCACCTGGAGCTCCTCCCACTGGACCAGCGCGCCGCTGACTCGTCCCTGCTCTCTCCGGTGATGTGTTCGTAGTTTTGATCGATCACCGGCACACGGACACAGTGAGTGAGGGCAGATTGGGGGGGGAGAGAGATTTATTAAGCAATTGTATATGTATTGTCTGCACTGTATTAGCAGTATATACTCTATATAGAGTATATACTGCTAATACAGTGCAGACAATACATTTACAATTATACTAACATGAATGTATTAAATGATCTGTATGTAGCCCTGTACTATGGATCATTTAACCCATTCATGTTAGCAGAGGATCATTGTAAATGTATTGTTGCAGGCACTCTATATGTACATGTACTATATACTACATATAGAATGCACTGAACAATAGATTTACAATTATCCTCTGCTAATATGAATGGGTTAAATGATCCGTAGTACATGATATGTAGCCCTGTACCCCCTTTTCCACTTACAGAGCTAGGTTATTGTTTTTCTTTGAAATAAATATTCATGTAATTTTATTGGTATCTATCTTCATTTTGTACATTTACCAGTAGCTGCCTCATTTCCCACCCTAGGCTTATACTCGAGTCAATATTTTTTCCCAGTTCTTTGTGGTAAAATTAGGTACCTCGGCTTATATTCGGGTCGGCTTATACTCGAGTATATATGGTACTTGCTAATCTGTGAGGTACACATCACTGAATTCTCTATCAGCAATAAACTCTTTACTCTAAACTCCTTTACAAGGACTAGAGGCTACCACCTAAAATTGGTGGAGAAAAGATTTAACACAAAGGGCGTAAAGGCTTCTTTTCAGTCAGAGTGGTTACATTTTGGAACTCTCTGCCAGAAGCAGTGGTATCAGCAGAGAGTATTGAATATTTCAAAAATCAATTAGATACCTACGCTCACAAAGGTTGAACTCGATGGACCTGTGTCTTTATTCAACCTCAAATACTATGTAACTATGTACTCTGGTAGAACCCAATCCTTCTTCATGTCCTCTCTACCTAAGAGGGGGTTTTAAAGGGAACCTGTACCTGCCCAATGCAGGAAAAAGCAACAGGATCGCTTTAATTTAACATACGCCAAGCTGTATGGCTATCTCCGACTCTGTCTGCTGTTAGGCAATCCCTGAAAACTCATCTGTTCAGGGAAGTCTACCTAAAAACTGAAATTTTACTTTTTTCAACAGTGTTCTAATCTAGTTTACAACTGATAATGAAATATGCCAGTGCAGTACAGTGGTTATTTCTAGTTTTGCAGTTAGGCTTGAGTGTGCGCCTGTTGGCACATGCATGTTAGTGTGTGTCAGCATGTGTACATCTCTGATGCTGGGCGTGCTCACTGGCTAGGAGAGTCTTGTTTTCAGCTACCCTGCGTGATTGCTGCTTTGATCATCTGTTGCTGACCCATATTGCTTGACTGTGCTCCTGTCTCTAGCCCTCATTGTTGACTCTGCCTGCTACTGTTATTCCCTTGCCTGTCGCCTACCTCAACATCTGCCTGAACTCAGACTACTAGCTTGTACGCTGCCTACCTGTCTAACACTGACTACTCTATTGCCTGCCTTAGCCTCTGCCTGGACACTGACCTTGCCCTCTCATCCCATCTCACCCCGGCCTCCTCCTCCTAGCCAACCTACTCTGTTGACCACTTGGTTTGCCAAACCCAAGGGATGCGACCTGGTGTTAGCTTGCAGCAAAGTTGGGTCTCACTCACTCTGGGGAAGACTACGTTGTCATTTAGACTCCATGCCTTGGTAGAGCCCATGTCACCTGCCAGAGGTATCACTCGTAAAACACATCTCCCTTAGTAATATCAATTCCAGTGTCTCAGCTGTCTGAGATGCATAGTGTGTGCCAGACAACAGAATTGAAAGCATTAGTATGCTGGAATGATTGATGCATATATTTGACCAGTCCTTACTGGGTCTACACAGACTTGACTATATGGGGTTTATTTACTAAGGAGTATAGATATTTCCTTTAACAATGTGCTTACTTAGCTTAGGCAAAACTGTGTTTTCTTTGATCATCCAATCACGTGAAAACAGAAATCCTGCTTTTTAATTTCCCTAGCATGAATTGTTATTCCAAGTGAACGTAGCCGCTCCTTATTGACTAAACTTTCACTTTGCAAGAGTGAACATTATCTACTCCTTTAGTAAGCCAGGTGCATCAGTGCAGGAATTTATATCTGTGTTTCCGCCATAAATTTATATATTGTTCAGTAAAGGAAAACATCCAAGTGTTTCACAAATTACATTGACTGGAAAACAACAAGATGTTTTTCTATCAAACAATATCATGCTGTTTCGAAGAGACTCACATTCTTGCTCCTCCTACACACACTATACAACAGCAGTCTGTTCTGGAATTTGTTCTGTTCCTGAGGTCAATGAAGGAGCAATGTTTATTTATTTCTAAGAGACTGTTGACTGGCGCTTGGCAGACACTGATGACAAAACTTTCTGGATATCCCAGGAAGATTCTTATGTTGTGTTTTCTATTCCTGAAACAAATGTGGTTTTGAGTAGTACTGTACAGTTGTCATGAAAGAGGATCCTTGTCTAGCCGTACATCCTGTTTACGCATGTCGCTATTTTTTTGTACTCTTCCTAAGTGGGGTAAAATGAATATCCTTGTGTCTTTTTGTTTACAGTTACATTCTTACATGTCAAATTTGTTATCTATTTACGTCTGTTCTGACCTTACAAAGGATATCCCCGTTCTCAGGCAGTTGTAAGTATGGATATGATTCATAATATTAAAGATAGACCCTAAGCTGTTTAGAACATCTGACCGTCCTTTAAAGAGATGATGTCACTGTCCGTAACTGGTCATTCAGGACCTACTTACTGTATACCCATCTTCATGATGCTTTCCCAATGCTATTGTGATTTATCAGAGCACTCATTAAATACCCATTGCTTTTGGGTATGCAAGTTACCTCCAAAGCAAGTTACCTCCTCCCAGAAAGCAGTGTTTGGGCCTAAGTGGCCATCACCAGGCACACACAGTGTCACGTAAGATTTATGTCATCAGCCGTGTAAAAGTGATGTGTTCAGAGTTTACAAACGGGGTGGAGCAATAAGTGACAGGGTAGCATAGCTACGGTGGTCCCTAGATTTGATCTATTAGATCAGAAAAATGTACTAATTATTATGCACCGCAAGGTCCTTTCTAAGCAATCTTTTTTTTTAGGGCCTTTTCATGCAATGTGCAAAGCACGGCAACACACGCTTTGTACTTTGCTGCCACGACATTTGTTTAAATGGCACTCCAACTCACCTTGCTGAAGCATGTGTATTGCAATGTGGAGCACTGCTAAAAAAATGGTGAATGCCACCATTTCTTGGCAGCACTCTGCAGTGCTAATCCACAGAATGAATGGCCGCGTATCATCACACCAACACATTTAATTTGCGTTGCCAAGTGCTGTGGTAATCCGTGTGTTACTGCAACTAATAGTCTAGATGGACCCTTGTGAGAGTGGATTTACCATTAGGCATAGAAGGCCAGTGCCCATAGGCAGAAAATGGCCATTCCTTGTATCAGCCACTTATTTTTTTTTACCAACACTGTTGCATCATATAAGCATATTTACATCTTGTCACAATATTCTAAGCCAGTCTGGGAACAGTAAAGAAAAGAAAGTGTAAGAAAATGTAAAACAGATGACCCTGACTTGATGGTGACTTTGGGTGCCAGTGCAATATAAGCAAAATCTGCCATGTGCATGGTCATTTCATATTGGTCAGACCCTGCCAAATCTCAGGACTTTCTCCATAGCCGGCTGGTGTAAGATATGAAATTGAAGTGTTTTCATTCACTCTGTACATCCACTGCAGGTGGATGTTAATATAACTGATTCATTCTGTCTAATATATAAAATATATATATGTATACTGTATATTTGAAGCACGTAGCCTCAGTAGTAATATACTTCAAATACCATCACACACAAAAGTGTCATTTATTTGTCACTAAGCCTCTGAAAAAAACTACTTGCCAAGATCCATAATGTCCTTCCAAGAATGGATTATCACATCACAACTAACTTTGGGATTACTACAGCTGAAGCACAGTGACTAGTTCTTCCTTTCCTGCTACCTATGATGTGTTATTAAATCCTGGCAACAAAACCTCTTAATGCCATCAGCTTCATCTGTGCATTACAGCCTTTGTCAGAAATTCGAATAACCACCATTCAGGAGAAAAACTTTTAGTTTTATCACATATCCAATTTTAGTTTATTTTTGGGGACAACAATGCATTTCATCATAAGTCCCTTCAAAATAAATAACACGGTATTATTTGGTGCTGGAATGTTGTTATTGCTCTTAAGA
>NW_017306518.1:816799-817808 GCF_000935625.1 Nanorana parkeri | reverse complement strand
CTGGAATGTTGTTATTGCTCTTAAGAAATATATATTTTTTATATTTTTATATATATATATATATATTTATCAGATTCGGATTTCTAGTTTTTGGTCATTGTTTTAGTAGTTTCTTAGGAAAATACGGATCTTTCCACTTTTTACTACACACCTTGCAGTTTAATCCAACAGGATTCCTTCATCCCATACACATAGGAAACTGAAACATTCATAGACAATACATCATTTGTTGTATTATCAAGTGAAAGGGTTTTTTTTCTCTTAGAAGAAAACAGGAAGCTTTATGAGATTCTGAGGGCTCAGAGAATCTAAGATTTTATCTGCACCCCACAATCTTGAAATGTAAAGCACAAGCAGGGCAAAGAAACAGGTTCACTTTAATGCCATCCTTCCAACTGCATGAATGCATATTTATTTTGCTCCCCTGGCATTGTGATCACTGCCAGAAGTGAAGAGAAATATTTCTGGGTATGAGCTCTTACTGAGATATGTCTATTGCTCCTTACTTTCAGTAGCAAATTACGTGGTGGGGGTAATGAATGGAAGGTAAGTATTAGATGCATTGTGCTTTAAGGTGAACCTTAGATGCTTTAAGGTGAACATGTGGCTATGCCCTGCAAAGACGATGCACAGCTTCATTTTAAGGACACTTAAGTCTAGCTGTAAGAGCTAATCAGTAGCTATCTATATAGGCAAGCCTTGCTGCTCAGAGGAGGTAAAGGATTTCCGTAGATCAGCACCGAAAAACTTAAAATGGACTTAAAGGGCATAACTATAGATATGACATGATATTAGCTCAACCTTTTTTGTGAAATTTTGGGTATCAATCATGTCTATAGCTGTATGCAGAATCTTATCAGCCAACAATCCTACAGGGGCATCATCGACTGGATAAGTTAGAAAACCTGTACTGATCTATATTTTTCCTTCTTGAGATAAGTGGCCCTGGCCAGGGCCGGATTTACTCCCCCTGCCGCCCCAAGGCCAGGTTCCACAATACGCCCCCCCC
>NW_017306518.1:814924-816629 GCF_000935625.1 Nanorana parkeri | reverse complement strand
AAGGTCACAGCCGCCGCCCCTCTGCTCTCTGCTGCCCCGAGGCCGGGCCTCGGTGGCCTTGTGGGAAATACGGGCCTGGCCCTGGCATTGTCTATCCCCACATCTTTCCTCCCCACTGACATAAACAGTAACATTTGTCAAAAAAGAAGAAAGTCATTTGAGAAAGTCATTGAACGAAAGTCATTTGAGAAAGTAATTGAACGAAACATGTCAAAGGAAAACCTGCCTTCATCTCTCTTAGCTGAGTGCTGCTAACGCTCAAAAGCTCGATTTTTTTCGTTGTTTCCGTAAGTGCATTTGAGTTCTTTTATGAAATAAATATTTGTGTTACTGCACTTAGATAGCCTCCTCTTTGTCTCCTTCAAATTTTTCCCTGGGGGACACCATTAGGTGAACGCCGCCATTCCGGGCGGCGAGGGATCAGGTGACCGAAGGAGAAGGAGAGACCCACGCCGGTACTTGACAAGGAGACATTAGAAGGGGTTGGAAAACCAGAACTTTAAAAGACCTCTTTAACAAGGAGCCCCTCTTGGGGAATTGTCATTGAATGTTTGGAGGACTGCCGGACAGATTGATCAAGTGTCACTGAGAGAAGGAAGTTGCCCTTTCTTAAAGTGCTGTTCGTTGGTTATGCATGTAATGATACATGCCCCTTGAAATGTCAGTTTCTTTGCTGTTATTATTTTAGAGTTTTGATTTATTTGCACGTTTTTTTTTTATTTTTTGAGTATTGGAGGGCCACCACAGAGCCCCTCCTTCCTTTTCAAAGTTTGTTCACAGCTTGAATTAATATCACGATTAAAATTTTAGTTTTCTGTGTTGTTTTACTACACCGCTAGCCAGAGGTTCACGTGTTTAAAATATACATGCCGAACCAATGAGGTTGATCACTGGCACTAATTCTGAAGGTTCCAGTGTTGATTTTTATTATTCTTATTATGTTTGTGTGTTGAACCTTCTAGTCATATGTAAATAATCCACTTGCATCAATTTTTTCACACGGATTGTTGTAATTTTACACAGATTTGTTTATTAACACTTTAGTGTGCAGTTGGTTCACATAGACCGAGCGCAACATATTTGCTTTACATTTGTTCACCTATACACATTGTTGCGGCTGGTCAAATCAGGTAGTTAGGCACGCATTCCCAGCGCAGTGATTTCTGTGATATACTTCACTGACACTGGCATCTGTACAACATGTCACATCCAGAAAATGAAAAGAACTAACCCAGCAAGAATGTCATCTCATGGAATGAAGTGGCGTCACAGCCTTTGTCATTTTCAGAGTTTTTATTTCTAAAAAAGGAAATTAAAAAAGGAAATTAATTGAATAATATATTACTCCCCCATCCTATAATTTGGTAGACTAGCATATAACATCAACTTCCACAAAAGTTTCCTTACAGCCTAAATCCAGACAAATAGTTGTTTTTTTAAGATAGAGTTGGGAAGAAGTACCATTTCTGTCAGGCTTTAATTTGTGTCTGCGCCCCCACTTTCTGTCCTTGTGACACCAGAACAAGAAATTGAGGATTCTGTGGTCACCTGGACAGGAAGATACAGACAGCAAAACAACATTGTCAGAAGTTTTATCTCCTTCTCTGTCTACTAAAAATTTGTTTTTGTGTGGGGAAGCTACTGGTTATACAGTGTAAAAAAGGTTGGGGAACCACTGTGGTAAAATGCAAACATGTGTTGGCTG
>NW_017306518.1:775373-814823 GCF_000935625.1 Nanorana parkeri | reverse complement strand
TACTGTGTGTTGGCATGGCGTCCTGAAGCTTCCAAGCTAGAAGGGGAAATGCAAACTTTCCATGCCTAGTGTGGTCGGAAAGCAATAGGGAGGGAGGGTAATTGGCAGGTTCACCAGGTACATGCTAGTACAAAAGAATGTAGTAGCACCAAAAGGAACATTTACCAGCTACTTTATTTTAAAAAAATTGCATTATTTAAAGGAGAAGTAAGGAGAGTAAAATGTACTCTTCCCAAAACTTAAGGCCGACATGTGACACTGCAGGTTTTACATGCCAGCATTATAGATCAAGAGCTGAGCAATCAAGAACCGCTCATTGCTCAGCTCATGGTTTTCTACCTGCTTAGAGCTCCTGGCAGGAATGACCACCCCCCCTTCTCCATTCCTCCAGCGCTCATTGGAGGGCCAGGCACAGCTGGTTATGACTCTAGAGAGGCAGAGCCATCTGTCAAACAGGCAGCGAGGTGGATCCTGACAATATTCTTGGGATCTTTCCTGGCTGCAGCGCTGCTCTGTGCTGTCAACAAATAGTGGCCAGTAGCATACCAGATCCTAACTTTGGGTCACAGGAGTACATTAGTAAATATACTCCTATGCCCCCAAAAAATGACTAAAGCCAAAAAATGGTTGGCTTTAGTTTTCTTTTAACTTTCAAATTTAAGAGTCACATACACTTTAAAGTGACATTAAACCCTCAAATTTTTTAACATAAACCAATACTGTAATGTGTGCCTTACTGTAATCCATGGTTGTTTCCCTTCTCTTTGCTGCTCTTCCTTTTAAATCCTCATGTCTTCTCATGCTTGGGGAGAACTTCCCTTTTCAGCTCAGGGCCTCTTCCTGTAGTGCTGGCTCAGGTTACAAGCCTATACAAACTTATACACAGACACCTTGTATCCATTCCTGAGACAAGGCAGTCTGCTGCAAAACAGAAGTTCTGCCCAGCATGAGAACAGATACAGATTTAAAAGGAAGAGCATCAAAGAGAAGGGAAACAACCATGGATTACAGTAAGGCACACATTACAGTATTGTTTTATGTTAAAAAAATCTGAGGGTTTAATGTCACTTTAACTGTCTGTAAAGCAAGAGCATAAACTATTTTGGCTTACTAACTATGTACATTGTGCACAAAGCTTAAAATGATCTATCAAATATCTTATAACATTTCTGTAATTGTGTAAAAGATACAAATCCCAAAAATATGAGACTTTGAGAAAAAGTCCTTTCCAGAAGCAGCTTCTAAAGCAAGAAAATAAGTTAAATGCTTTTGTATCACCATGTGCGTCATAAGCATCTTGTTACCTCGAGAATATACTTAGTCTTGCTGTCTTCTAATGAATGTTTGTAGCAAGCTGATGCTTTATAAAAAAAATACACAAGGAAGTCTTTCAAGCATAATACCAGAGCGTACAAACAAACAGGACATTGTTATCCTTAGATTACCTCACCCTTGAGAAATTAGATGCGTGTAAATGGCTGCATTAATGTGTCCTACGGGGCATGATTATGCCATGTAAACTATGCCCTTTGTTTTACTCTATTGTTTAAATATATATAATTATCAATGTGCACCATGTGTATGACTTAATCACTTTCAGCATTTATGATGTAAAAAGGCTTTTCATTTTAAAAGGGAAAAATGTCCAAACTTACAATATATGGATTTATCATTTTTTTTTAATTAGCATTACAATGTGGCTGTTTATATTTTCAGGCTATTTTATTTATATTATGTTCATATTAATGGTGTAGTGTTTCCTTACAATGGTAGTCAGTAGTAAAGTGCCCTCTTATAATGGTGGTCAGCGATGTACTGTCCTCCTATGTTGATGGTTTATATTGTAGTGGCAATTTATGTTGGTGGTTAGTAGTGTAGTAGTGTAATTTATGTTGGTGGTCAGGTAGTGCTCCTTACCCCTCCCCCCGCCTCATATGATTGTTTTCATTTATGGGGGTTTTCCACTATTGGCATGAAAATGGGAATATCTAGGAAGAAAAAATTATGGACTTTTTCACACCAACAACCGGATTGTGTTGTTAAATTAGTGGTACGATCTAATTATGGTCATATTGCTGCCTTTCTATTAAAGTGTACTAAAGTGTCTAGAATTAACTTCTCTTATTTTCCGTTTTCATCTGTTAAACAATTGAAAGTATTTTGTTATTTCTGTCTGATAAGTTTATAAAAATGCCTTTTATGTTATGTCAGAGTTGAGCTGTCCTGTGTCCAGTGCCTGCTTCTTGTGTAATATCAAGAAGAGTAATTAGTCCTAATCTTGTGTTACAGAATGATTAGCCTTTATGATGTGAAGATTGGACAGTAGGAGGGTCTGAGTAGCCTGGCAAATGAAAACTGTCAGAGCTGACAACACACAGTCCACAAACATCCTGTGTGTTGTCAGCCCACAACAGGACTTAGTAGGCATTTCTGGCAGATCAACAGTAGAGTTGAGCTCGATGTTCAAGTCGAACTTGAGTTTGACTCAAACATCGCTAGTTCGTGTGTTCGCTGATGAAGGTCTGTTCAACCGCTGAACGCCCCACAGGGCATTGCGCCTTGTGAAGCCCTAATTGGCTAAAGGCTTGCACCTGACCACAAGGGGGGGCGCATCTGGGTGCCCTGATCTGAATAAGCCCCCTGCCCGCACCCCCACAACCAACGCCCTAGGGCTTGTGGGGAAGAGGCCCTTGTCCCCATCGGCAGGGGTGACCCTGGAAAAGCACCCTCCCAGTTCCGGGGCCATGTGGCCTGGAATGGGAGGGGGCGCTCCCCCCCTTTTCGGCCCCACCAAGCCTGTGGTTGGATCAAGGGTCTGGTATGGAATTTAAGGGGGGACCCCAGGTTTTTGTCCCCCATTTTTGGGGGTGAGGCCCTCAAATTTCCTACCAGACCTTAAGGGCCTGGTATGACTTTAAGGGGGAACCTTACACACTTTTATTTATTTTTTTACATGGGGTCCCACCTGAATATTCCTACCAGACCTTAGGGGTCTGGTATGACTTTTGGGGGGAGCCTGGCACACTTTTATTTTTTTTTACACGGGGTCCCACCTGAATATTCCTACCAGACCTTAGGGGTCTGGTATAACTTTTGGGGGGAGCCTGGCACTTTTATTTTTTTTTAAATGGGGTCTCTCCTAACATTTCTACCAGACCTAAAGAGAAAACTACACTCCTCGTGGATCTTTATTCACCTGCATTCGTTAGTGCGGCCGCACATATGGAATACAACTTTCCAGCTTTACTATCAAACACAGGTCTGAATACAACTACATAGGCAGGAGCCGACTTGGAGGATCCACAGCAGACCTCGCAGCAACTATACCAACATACAGGAAAATAAAGTTGCTGAAACCGGGGACCAGCAGTCTGGGACAGCCATTGTGGCCATTACCTCATGCATGCTTGAAGTCTTTTTTTGTTAGGAACTGTCTTACCACCTAAACCACATCAGAAGTGAGTAATTCCTTCTTTTTCTCTTCTTTGATACTGAGTATTTGCTTGCCTAACACAACGCTTGTGTCCAATATCAGTGACTCTTAGTGACCACCATTAACGTTCACTAGATTCTCATCTATATCAATCAACACTGGGCTATATCAGGGAGGACTTGTTTGTCATTTTAATTGATTTTAGATGTTCTTTGTCAGTAGGTGTATTTATATGTTTTTCTACTTTATTATTAATTCTCATTAAAATTTGTTACATTATCATTACCTGTTTGATTATTATAGACAGCTCCTATTTTGGGATTCCGTATTTTTCGGGAACTTTGCTTATTATAGATTGACGCTGGAACCCAGGAGTTTTTTGTCCACTTTATTGTTATTTGAGGCGCTTCTCCTTTCCCCATTTGTTATTATTTTGGTTCTACATTATCCTCTGAGTTTTATAAGTAAAATGTAAAATACTTACATTGTGTAAAGTATTGCCCACAGTTTGTGGAGAGTTCAAACTACAAGTCTTTATAAAGAGGTCCCTTACAATGCTCAGTTTTATGACTCAAATGATATATGCAAACAACATTGCACAGCTAATGTAACTGGTATACAATGTAAAGCCCTCTCTTGGCTCTGGCATATAAGACACCTGCCGCTCTCCATGTTGGCAACTATTCTTGCACCTCCCTATGGTGCTTGTAAAGTAATATCACACACTGGCAGCCGGTTCTTCCATCACTTTGTTCTTTCATCAGGAGCTCACAGATGATCTTCTTTATCATTAAAAAACCACGCAGGAAATTGTTCCTGAAAAAGATTACATTGGCTGAAGGGCCACCGTAATGTGAGCTGAAGCTTCAAGAAAGCCTGTGTGTTTGATTGTCAAAGGATTTTGACAGTTTTAAAGAGTCAGTATCCAGTGTGATCTTAACAGTGTAAATCTTGGCACTGGATGTCTAGAAACTGAAGCATTGCCAGAGGATATGGTTGCAAAAAAGCATTCTAGTGTTACTGCTTAGGGCAATATGATTGTCTCATTTTACCTCTGTAGACAGCACTCAGATTACTGTCCTGCATCAAGTTCTGCCACCACAGGGCAGGAAATAGTGTTATTTGCCATTCAGCAAACCGTAGAGAGAATACATCACAGACTCAAGAGGAGGGCCTGTGCATTACTTTGCAAATAACGTTAGCATGCTCATAACAATTCTTCATATAGGTTAGAAAGTTGACCAAAATAAGCTTTTATCTTTTTCTCCCTAACAGTATCCTCGGGATTATGCTAAATTTTTTAACTTTACTTCAAAACCAACCTATTGTTCCTCCTAAAATGAGATTGGGGTTATTTGCAGTGTGCATAGACATGAATGTTAGTAAAATAGAAGGGTGTATGCTTACACCTTGGACAAGGCAATAACCAATTGGAGGTCAGATTTTTAGCAAACTGCACTTTAAGTTTGAATCTAGCTCTAAACAGTTGTGTTAAAGATGACAGAGCTGCAGACACTACGAGGGCTATATAAGCATGCCTTTTAAATGTCATAGCAGCAGTGCTGGCCCTAGTTGCAGGGAGCTATCAGTACTCTCCCTGGAGGAATGGCCAAATGTGGGTGAGTTTCAAATGAACTGACTACAGAGTTAAATAGAGTCAGATGCTGCAGGCCAGAATTCATCTAGTGCCTGTGAACATTGAGCTATTTGGCTCAATAAACACCTTCTTATCCAAGCATCTGAGATATACAAGAACCCAATTTTCTGCACAAAGAGGACTTAATGGTCAAATAAAGAATACACCTAACTACCCCAAATATTGCTCAACATACATCCAAGAAGAATGTTTGCTTATGGTCCCAGTCACACTGTTGTTCTGGCTTAGCATGCATATTAAAGAGAACATAGAGTCACAGGCACTCCAGAAAAATTCTTGATTTCCACTCATCCTCATAGTTAGAGCCAACGTGTGACAAAGAAACTATGACAGGACGGCTCTATTGATTGAGAAGTGAGAAAACACATACCGTCGCTCGCTCACTTTACAAACATCTCCCTGCAGAGAGCGGTGACTGTCAGTCACCACTCCCCACAGGGATTCCCCCCTTCGCCTCTCCGATCCCCCAGTGCTGATTGGAGGAACGGATGGTGAGGGGGCGGGCACAGCTGGCTCTGCCTCTAGATAGGCAGAGCCGGCTGTCACTCACGCAGCTGGGTGGATCCAGACAGTATTGTCGGGATCCGTCACAGTTGTGGTGCTCTCAGTATATAGCGGGCAATAGCCCGCTATATACTGAGCTTTGGGTCACGGGGGGAGGTTAGTATATGTCCTCCTGTGACCCTAAAGAGAACTATGGGGAAAAACACTTACCCTATAGTTCTCTTTTAATGACGCTTCATCATAGTATTACATAAAACAACATTTCTGGGCCACATAGGGTCCCTTCATCAGACAAACAACATTATCCTTTTATGTGATACTATGAAGAAGCGTCAATAAAGATGCGTTGATCAAGAATTTTTTGGAGTTCTCTTTGGTTTATATACGGTGCCATATGTTTTTTTCGCTACAACACCCACCAGAGGCTATCACGGACATACTGGAGCCAGGAGCGCAATGGTATATATACAACAAGCATGCATATTAACACGCATTATGCCGTGCTTTAACATGCCTTGCTCTTCCTCCTGGGTTCAGCATGTCACGTGCCGGTGGGAAGCTGGGGAGGACATCGGCGAACATCGGCTTGCCTTTCTCCTGCCTGTTCTATGAAACCGGGAGCGACGCAGATTGCATGACTTCCAGTCCCTGAGCTGTCATTTCTCGGATACTGAAGCAGAGCAATAAGCTATTGAAGTGCAATCTGCACTTTAGTAGCTTATTTAAAGTGGAAAGGTGATGCTAGGGGTCTTTTGGACGCTCAGTATCACCTTAAAGAGTACCTGTCACCACCAATATGCTCTTACATGGGGGGCTTGTAAGCCCCCCTATGTAATAGCAATTAAAGCAAATAATATAGAATAAAATAAATGTAAACATTATGTAAAAAATTATTTAAAGTCTCCTGCCCTGCGCGTGCGTGCATTCATGCAAACACGCTTCGGGTGCGCCTAAGTACAAAAACGTTGATTGCACTACACATGTTTGGTATCGCCGCACATGAGAGAGCAATAATTCTAGGGCCAATATTTACGCGCATCTCTAAACTGATGACCTGTAGGAACTTTTAAAGCGTTGTCTAAGGACTTTTTGGGGTACTGAATTTTGTTGCTGCTTCATGCAACAAAGTGCAATTTTCACTAAATTTTTGGGTTTGATAAAGAGTTGCGCCAATATCTTGTAACATAAAAATCTGCAACTTCTGCCATTTTATTTTTATTTGGCTTTCAGAAAATATATAATGTTTAGGGGTTTGAAGTAATTTCCAGGCCTAAAATGTGGATTATATCATGTTTGCAAAAAATGAAGGGGGGGAAAAAAAGGCCTTGGCAGCGAAAGGGTTAATATATTTTCTTAGACCTTGTAATGCACTTCCGGTACCAATGTACTGAATGATTGCTGTTTTCTGGCAGGAATTTGATATACACAATGATTTGTCAGCTGAGGCAAACAGGAAGCCCCATTCTCTGATCTTCCTGTTTTCTGCTTCCCTATAGGGAATAACATAGCTGAAATTCCAGTGTTTTAGAAGCAGGTTCCCTGGAGAATTGTTACCTAGAACTATAGCTCTGTATCTATTACATTTATTGCTACACATGTTATTGCAATGAGGTCTATGCAAATGTAGGCATTACCATTGAAAATATGAGAGTGCTCTGTAACTGATTCTTCTTATATCTGTGAACATTTAAACTACACATCAAACCTCAGCTACTGCAGTTACAGTGCACAGGTGCCCATATAAATGATAAATTAGTATTATATGTTGCCTCGTACTAACCACCTCCCCTTTCGTAGAACTAACCCTCACACACTAGCTCTCTCTGTAACCCCAACCATTATATTAATGCCAGTTGCAGAATGAACAGGGTATTTATTAGCTTTGATCTGTTTGAGGCTGTTTATGCGCATCAACAACAAAACATTGAAAGTACAGTTTAATCGGTGTGGTTGAAGGATGTGTTCAAAAACTATGTTTGGCCAGCTTTGACAAAAAATCAGCTAACTTGGGCTCAGCAGCAAAATCTACTTGGGTATATGGATAGCCCCAAGCTTGGTGTTTTATTTAAGGGAATTACCATCTGGTGAGGGAAACCTTACTTATAGACTGCTTAAACTTGCCTGTTTCTTGTCATATAGGTGGCCACAGTCAGGGGGTCTCCTCATCCCATCAACAGACTATCATAAGAACTTCTCACTGGCAGCAATCCGAGATCCCCTGGCACGCATGGGGTAGTAAATGTGTATGTTGGAAGATGTCCAGCTATTATTTCAAAAAGGAATTAGTAGTGCCAAGTTACCACTAATTATTTGTGCCTATCAACAAAGGTTAAAAAAATAGCAGACGCAGCGTCGTTTTAAAACAGCAGTCATCTGAAGCACACTTAGCACTGGTAGTGTCGGGCACTACAATATATAACGTTCATTGTTTTGCTGGCCTAAATCTACTAGGTCACACTGATATATGAACAGCAACAAGTGACCTGTGGTGCCTACAGACACTAGCTGGTGTATATGCTTATGGAAAAAATTATATAAAAAACAAAAGCGATTGGGCAGGTAAATCCATCCTGGTCAACTTATTAAATCTAAACCAAGGGTAAGTACACCACTTACATTATATGTAGGTCCTTTCAACCTTTCCCAGGCGTTGTCACCAACTCAATAAAGTGAATAGTTATGTGTGAGGATTCCTTTTAGCATTCTCTTGCCTGAAAAAAGATGGTGTAGCTCACACAACCCTCAAAAAAAAAAAAATTTCAATTGAAGTATGGAGGCCGGCACACATTAAGTTTTGGATGGACCTCCAAGGGATGACCAACTGGTGTCTTCTTGTTCTTTCTGGGTTCCAGGAGCAACATTTCCAGCCCTTGTAGTTTTGGCTTTGGTGAATGTTGAAGGTAAAATAAATTGCTAGCTGAAGAATCCAAAAAAAGATAGGCACACCTTAATATGTTTTTAGTGATTGGATGGACTTCGTAGAATTGAGTGATTCTTATGAAGAGAAAGGCTTACCATCAAATCCCTAACTGACGTAGCCAATCCAAATCTATCTATTCCATAATCAATGTTTTAACCCAGCCATGTCTATCCAACACTGCAATTACATTTTTGGGTGAATATAATCTTTAAGTTTTTTTATATTACAATATTTTGTTATGCTTTTTTTTAACTTTAGTTATCAAAATTGATTTAACTCTGTAATTATATTTTTTTTATCAAAGATATTTTTATACCAGCCCATGATGGGTGACCCATTGAAGCAGGAATGTAGCAGTCTTAAAAACTCTAACCTTGACGTTTTATTTTTCTGAGACAGAATGGCTCCAGGAAAGCAGGAAGGTCCCTCTCACAGACGCCATTCTCTCCCTGTAGAATTTCACAAAACAAACATACAGAGGCAGCAAGAAGACCAAAGACCAAAGCAAGGACAGGAAGAGCAGTTTCAAAGCTGAGAAAAAAAATGCTTTGTGCTTCACTCAATGACTAGTCAGGAACTGCTTTGTGAATGTGAGCAATCTGCATAGTCTGTCGGTAACAGTTGTTATCTATATGATGTTTTATATAGACAAGTCCAGCTTAAATGTCACTGAACCAATTCATAGATCTGGCTGTAGTTCTGTTTTCTCCTGTTGTCTCATTAAAAAGGACATTTAACAAGAGGAAAGTCTGTACTTTGAACACAGTACTCTTGAACTCCATTGAGTTGTAAGTAGAGCAATGCCAGCAAAATATTCCAGAGAAATAATTATAAATCATGCACATGCTTTGTACTGGGTTATTCACTGACAATGGGGTCATCTCCAGTCATCCACAGCAAATTCACAGCCGAAAGTTCTAGTCTTCATGTTACTATGTGTGTGAAAATAAAACCATTAACACACCTTCTGACATTCTTTATATAAATTATGCAAAAACCACATGTAAAATCTGCAAATGTGTAAAAGAAAATCTGATCGTCTAGTGAAACACACAAAAAAAGAATCTGAAAATCTTTCACAGCATGATTGGTAGAATTAGAAACTGTAGAGCTAACTGCTTTATTACAGTGAATCGCTACCTAACCTGAGACTGCAGAAAAGGCAGGTTAAAGCACAACTCCAGCTCAGATGTTTAAGGCTATACATTATTATTATTATTATACAGGATTTATATAGCGCCAACAGTTTGTGCAGCGCTTTACAATATAGGGAATACATTATAATCACAATACAAATCAAGACAAGATGGTAAGGAGGGCCCTGCCCCTGAAGGCTTACAATCTAAAAGGGAGGGGGAATAAATGTGTAAGGCTGGCCATACACTTATCATTTTACGAGAAAAATGCTTTATTTCCCTATCCACGCTGGACTTTTGTATTCTGACTGCACGGGTGCACCTCTGTCAGAGTATCCAAACAGTGGCTGAATATGATTGGACTGCATCCATTGTTCAGCCAAGAATTTTTTAATCGCTGTGCCATGGACTAATGCATTAAATATAGAGATGTTTGGCCAGCAGATATGTTTGGCACAAACAGAAGACAGCATTTCAGAAAAAAAAAACCCTAATACAAACCATGAAGCATGATGGTGGAAATATTATTTTGCTGGGTTGCTTGCGGCTTGAGAGCCTGGGCACCATGCAGTCATCAAATCAGCTACGAATTCTACATCATTTCAAAGTGTGCTTGAGAACAATGTAAGGCCATCTGTCCAAAAGTTAAACCAGAAGTGGCTCTTTTACCATGATAGTGATCTACTAGTAAATCCACCAAAGTATACCTCAGAAAGAAGAAATGGAGGGTTATGGACTGGCCTAGTCAAAGTCCCCTTTTAGTTCCTAATAAAATGTTTTTGGAGGGGTTTAAAAGGGGCAGTTAATTTAATAAACATCTTGCAAATTAAGGACATTTTTATTACCAACTTGATGCAAGGGACTGGTGGGCATTTATGCAAAATGTCTAAATTAAACAATGTTTACTACAAGGAGCAATAACAGGCCAAGGGTAGGGTTGCACAGATACCAAGTACAGTACTCGGTACAAGTACGAGTACATGTACCGATACTTTTGAGCTCCAAGACTAGACTAGAGAAAAATTCAGAAGTTAGGAGTCAGCTGTCATTTGTAAGGAGCACACGGAGCTCCTGGGATTTGTGCATCTCTGTTTTAATGTACGATTTTGTTTTTATAAATATAAATAAAGGGATGCACAGATACCAGTTTTGCGAGCACGAGTACTGGTACTTGCCGAGTAATTACAAGTACGAGTACTGATACATTTTTGTTTATTGTCACTTTTGTTTGTTTATACCACTCCTTCCTGAAGGAAGAATAGGCCGAAAGCTTGCAGTTCTAAAACTTATTTGACTGATGTTATAGTCACTAGAAACACTCTTTTAGGGTTAGGCATAATAGTGAAGCTGTCTCAAGCAAGGAAAAGGGAGGCTGTGACAGAGTTGATAACAAGCAGTTTTAATAGCTTTTTAATAAAGCAGTTTGATCTTGATACACGCCTTAAGGAACTGTACAACTAACAGGTCAACTGCCCAATTGATGTTAGCAAGGGATATCATTGCAGACACTTGTACTTTTAGCCTTCATTCACACTGGAATCGGCCCACACGTACAGCTCCGTGCAGCCGTATCAGGCAGCTCCCGGAATGGACAGGTGCTGCGTGTGATTAGTACACAGCCCCCGTCCTTCTCTATGGGACTACACAGTCAAACGTCCCCCTGCGCTCACCTCAAGTGCAGGTCCCTACCGGTGTGTGTTTCCTGGCTTGGACGCAGATAGGATCCATCCTGTCAGCGTACGAGTACGCTCACCTGCACCCGCGCGGATGTGCAGGGCGGGTGAGCGTAGGGTGGCGTACGGCCACGTAGTCCCATAGAGAAGACTGGGGGGCTGCGTACTAATCACACGCAGCACCTGTCCATTCCGGGAGCTGCTCGACATGGCCCTGCATGCAACACGGAGCTGTTAATGCCGGTCAATTCCAGTGTGAATGAGCCCTTAATGTGCTGGAACTTAGACCCCGAAGGCTGTTGGTTTGGTTGGATTTGCAGATATGGCGTTCCACTTATTTCCTTACACAATATATATACATTTTGTCAATATCTTATGGTAAGTTGATTCAAACAGCATGAATGGGAAAACTCCCCTGCAGGGCAATTGTATTCTGACATCCGGTGCCCGTAGTTGTCAAAATATCCGAACAATGGCTGCAGCAGTCTCTTTGTAGGACAGTTTTCGGCAAAACTTTAACAAAAGTCTATGAAAAAATTGATTTTTGTCAAATTGAATGGTGCCAAGAGGGCTATCCACAGCTCAAGTTTCAGCCAAGCCAACAGCTCAAAATTTGAGCAGTGTATGGCCATCTTTTGACGATCTTTAGTCGTGGGATGTTGCTGCATGTTCCATTGGGAGCATTACATGCCTTGTAAGTCTCATCAACAAGGCATCTACCAGTCGTGCTGGCATAAAAATAATTTGGTTTGAATTCCTTTTGAGGAAACAGCTTACCCAACCCATTTTGATGCAAGATTTTTTTCTCCAGCTTTTGCTATTCATTGAGGAATAATTCCTAATTTTCTGTAAGGAAATATTTTCTGCTCCTTTTTCAAGTATGAAAGATACTTCCTTACTTTTTGTGTAGCTTCTTTGGTCTCTTCTCAGGTGATGGCCTCTCTTACAGCATTCGTAAATGGTTTCACCAAAGCAAAATCAATCCCACAATTGAGTCTATCCCTTTTTTTAGTGTTGGACTTGGAGACTAATTTTGCTGGTTCTCATTGTTGCTGTTGTGAGGTGCTTGGCCCCGATATGGCGAATCGCTGTGTAGAAAGATCTTGCATACATTTCTTAATTGACTGTTTATTTAAGGATGCCGCTCACCCTAAGTCAGTGTCCTTTTCTTTTGTCCCCTCCATTTAGACACCTGGCACATCCACTTTTCTGGGAGTGGGTGGTCACCACAAACCCAGCATGTCACCACAAACCCAGCATGATTTTTCGGTAGATGTTTGAGTAAGTAAGGGTTAAAACTTGTGGCAATGTTTATATTGCTGACTATGCTTTTCTTCTCAGTGACTACTGCCCTCCATTACTTGTAGGGGTTCCACATAGACTGGGAGTGAGGGTAAATCTTGCGTATAGCCAGGCAGATGCTGTTTACATGGCACTAGTCACCCTAGATGTTTTTTATATCTTAATCTTTACAGTAACTGTCGCTGTCTAAATTAACAGGAATCAGTTGCCATGGATACTGGATATTTGTTCACTGAACAACATTTCTTAGTGAGATATCCTAAAGTGTTAACGCTACACTATGATCACCTTAGAATCTATGGTCAAGTATGATATCTGTTAGAATCACAATGCTATAACTGTCACTAAGATCATGGGGGGTGTAGACCTGAAAGGAAACTTCCTATCTTTCACTCAGCATCATTAACAGCAAGTCGTGACTATGTTTTTAAAGGAGTTGAACACATATTGTCATGCTGAATATTTTTCTAATTCATCTCAGGAAGATGTACAGATAAATAATGACAAGTCTGTCAGTGGCAATTTAAAGTAGATGTAATGCCTAACTGAATGACATTTTGTTTTCTATAACAACAAAAAACGCATTGACTTTTCTTTTAGAAAAGATTGTATGCCTTTTTCTTCTCATCTTTTTTACATCTCAGTGCTGTCAATCTTCTGCAGCCATTTCTTACCTACATGTATGCTGCTGCATGGAATTGCTCACGGCCAACCGCCTAATGGTGACAATGGCAAAACATGTCTGCAGCGATAAGTGTCTACTTATAGTCTCCACATACAGCTACTTAGAGTCTCCACTGAAGTCAGGTGTGACAGACAGGGTGACAACGCAGGAGAGCAACTGGGAGACAGGGACAGAGCATTGTCACCTCATTTCAAGAACGTGAACAAAGTCCTTCATGGCAGGATCACTAGATATTTTAATAATAGCAGCAGTTTTAAATAGATGGAAAATAAGATTTGACTTTACATTAACATGCTAAAATAAATATATGAGATTTAAGTGGCTGGGTTTACATACTTTAAAGGACAAATACATGCAGGTTCTGGAATTGGTGGTCAAAGGAGGAAGTACGTGAATGGGTTTACATACACCCTAAAGGGCAATTACATGCAGCTTCTGGAAATAGCGGTCAAAGGAGGAAGTAAGTGAATGGGTTTACATACACTTTAAAGGGCATCAATCACTGCACATGCTAAGCTGATATATGGTATACAAAGACATCACAAGATTGAAGATGTGGTATAAGACATTTTCCATTTGTTAAAGTGCCCTAAAACGTCACCCAAGTGGGTCACCTTATGGAAAGGATAATGTTGCAAATGCAAACTAAAGGTAATTTCAGAAAACACATGAGAACAATCAGTTGGCTAGGCAATCTAATGCTATCAGTTAAGCTCTGCACTCTGCTAAAATCAGAAGGCCTGTTCTATTTTACTAATGTGAGATATGTGAAATCCACTGCAGCAAAACCTTACAGATCATCTAACAGGTTCAGTAAAAGGAGCAAAAAGATTAGATTTCCTGAAGCCTCTGCACTTCCTACATCTCCAATCACATTTAAACTCACAAGACAGATGTGACTGATGGGAGGATGTGAAAAATGTTTTAGGGCTGGAATTTATTTCAGCTGTATGGGTGCCGCCAGGGTTGCATTTGGGTGCCACCAGGGCTGCATACAGGTCTCACAACGGCTGCGTTTGGGTGTCACCAGGGTTGCATTTGGGTGTCACCAAGGCTGCGTTTGTGTCTCACCAGGGCTGCATGCAGGTCTCACCAGGGCTGCTTTCACGTCTCACCAGGGCTGCATGTGGGTCTCTCTAGGGCTGTATTTGTGTGTCACCAGGGCTGCACGTGGGTCTCTCCAGGGCTGCATTTGAGTGTCACCACAGCTGTATGCAGGTCTCACCAGGGTTGTGTTCAGGTCTCACCAGGGCTGCATTTGGGTCTCACCAGAGCTGTACTGAAAGATGCTGGGCTCCGGGCTCTCCAGGGCTGCATTTGCATCTCACCAGGGCTGCATGTGGGACTTTCCAGGGCTGAATGGGTGGGTGCTGGGCACTGGGCTCCGAAGGGCTGTACGGGTGAGTGTGGGGCTGTCCATGGAGGAGGAGATGTGAATCTAGACCGCCACTGTCAAAGACAGCTTCTACGGGGTCCTCAGCAGGCTGCAGAGGTCCCCAGCAAGCAGGCAGCCAAAGTAATTTAA
The DNA here is from genome assembly GCF_000935625.1 of Nanorana parkeri. Classification (NCBI taxonomy): domain Eukaryota; kingdom Metazoa; phylum Chordata; class Amphibia; order Anura; family Dicroglossidae; genus Nanorana; species Nanorana parkeri. The sequence goes on along the minus strand of NW_017306518.1, from coordinate 799,988 downwards.
GAATTTTAAACGCTATGTATCGTGGCAATATTACCAGTACAAGTACTCATGAAAATGCCCTGTATTGGTGCATCCCTAGTATATATTCTTTTGAAACATATATGCACATTCAATCTACACACATTCAATCATGTAGATTGAACACATGCATTTCATTTACATGCAATAAAAAGAAACAGAAGTAAAAGTGTTTTTACAATTATGTTACTTGTTTCTTTTTATAGTCGTTAATGCATGAAGTTTGTAATATTATACTTTTAATAATGTTGATATTAGTTATTAGATATTATTTTTAGTAACAGCAAATAAATATGTACAAATAGAAAAAGAACAATAGAGATCACAAATAATTATGTAGAAAATTAACAAAAATTAAACCATGCTTTTTAGTGAATATGAACTAAACAAGAAAACAGAAAAGAAATCTGGAGCATATATAATTAAAATCACAAATAACTAGGAGACACCAAACATGATTATGTCATAATCTAGAATCCTTAATTAATGAACCAGGGTGGAACAATACAATTTCTACACTAAAGAACATAAGCATAGTAGATTAGGTAGATTCTGTTAATATTGCCTATGTAAGAAGAAACATAAATATGAGATAAAAAAAACAATAAAGTGAGTAAGAAAGAGCCAAACAAGAGGTACCACCCAGGAAATACCGTACATAGAAGGAAAAACTAGGTCAAAGAGAGGAGAAAAAGGCCGATGTCCCATGCATATAGTGGCCATATGCTGCTCAATCAAGAGTAGAGACATTCTAAAAAAAACACTTTTAAGAGACTCACCAGTTGTGTCTGATGTTACTAAGCATTTCTGTTTTCCATGAATCTTTTTCTTGGCATAGGTAAGTAGCCATAAAAATAGCTTTTTTTAGGGGATTCAGACTTATAGTGAAAATGTTTTCCTCATTACTAGGTTGTAAATGTGTTATTTCCATGGAAACTATGTCAATTCTGAAAATGCTTGGCCGAATTAACTTCTGTAACACATCCAAAAAATTGCTTTATGAGGCAACATCAGGTTCATGTTTAAAAACCAGACACTGGGAAGGAAAAATATTCTGCTGAGAAGAGAACTCTGTCAAGCCGAATCAAGTGTCAGAAAAGTCTCAATATACTCTGAGACTTTGCAGTAATTGTTCTGCAAAAACACCCACACACCGGAATAGACCTGCAAAAGCAAAATTACATTAGTGAGTCACTGGATATTCCTACGTGTATTCCCACTGAAATGTTTTCCAGCCAAGATGCATTACACATAATGGAGGAAATGTACACCATTTTCAACTCATTTCCAAGAAAGACAAAATGTGCAACTTACTTTGACAGCCGTTCACTATAAATATAACTTGTCCATGAAATTCACTGCAACAGAAGCTTAAATACTATTCCAGATATTTTCTAAAGGGCAGAGCAGCAATATGGATGATTGCTGTGTTTTACGCCTAGATGTAATGGTGTCTGTATGACCTGGTCTTATCCTTCAGCAGTCTGATTTGAGTATAAAGAGTATTGTGTCTTAAGCTACATCTATTGTGTGTCTCCTACATTTATCACTAGTAATAACTATATTTTAATTGCTCACAAATGGTTATCAAGAATTGCATAAGAATTTTTGAGACTTGTTACTAAATAACATTTTCAGGATTATTCACTAAAGGGTGAAGAGTTTGGAGAAGGCAGGAGAAGTGAACAATTTAGGCCAAAATAGCTGATTTGGAAAAATTCTCCAATTCAGCTTACTTTCCAGTTCAGCTATGTTGTCCTAGATTGTTCACTTCTCCTGCCTTCTCCAAACTCTTCACCCTTCTGTGAATAACTCCCTTGATTTCTCTTTCTAATGGTTCGAGTTAGTGACAATTTTTTTAGAGCAATACACGCAAAGCTGGGTTGGCAGTGTGGCAAATACACGTAGGGAGGCTGGGTCATTGGGCCTGTTTTAATACAAATTCACACCTAGATTGATTATACAGGACTGCATTTAGAGCTTATGCTATACTGACAACATTGGAATGATGGCGACCTTCATACAAGATATAATTTGTCACTTACTTTGTTATATGGTTATGATCACACAAATTAGATCTATTCATGTAGGCACCATCAAGGTTTCGGTTATTGTGCAGAGATCTAAATTGTATAGCCCACCAAAGAAAAGCCTACAAAAATCAGAAAGTGTTGGCATACTCCTTCTGCTATGTCATGATATTTTTCAGGAGCCTCTGAAACCCTCCTTTCTTCAGTTTTGCAGATTGCTTCACTCATAACTGCCCAGCGGTCACCAGACGAAAAGAAAGCAGACACAAATTTTAGGTGCTGTTTGGGTGATACCCTAGGGCTCCCACATGTATATCTGTAAATATCTATATTTCAAATTCATAATCGTACATTAGGTTTACAACTTTATGTATTGAATCAGTTTTCTGCATGCGTGTGCATATTTTAACTGATAAACATGTGCCCTTATTTGCCAAAATATATGTGAGGGAAGTTAAAAAAAAAACAAATTGGCTCAGCAATACGTAATGTGCGTTCCCGCGATGCATAGGTGTAAAGCCATTTGTGGTCTGTCAGGGAATGTTTGGCTGCCTACGACATTGGCCATTGAATTCAATAAATCCATATCTATGGTGGTTTGATGATTAATACATTTCATTTACCCAGGGTGTAGTCTATGCCTTTTTATGGGGCCACTGAAACACCAGTAGCTGGTGAGTCTACATTTTCTAAGCAAGCAATACGTTGGGTTGGTAATAAACTCACTGTATGTGGTATGCTGCAGGATAAAAGTTAATCTAGCGCCAAAACATTTTTTTTTGTATTGTGTAAGAACTGTCTAAAATCAGACTGATGACATAATTTCTGCCTAGGCAAAGTAGCTTGCCTGTTTTTTATTGATAAAAGATATTGCTTCTTTATTTTTTACAATTATGCTGTTGCTGTGACATGTCAAGAATGTATTTATGCAATCTTGAAATGATTTTGTTAAATGAGTCAATAATGGCAGAAAAGTTAACCAACAAGGTTAGTTTGGGCTTTATGGCTGGAAGATTTGAGGAACACTGGGGCATTTTGGTTAATTCACCATCTCACACTGCCTGTTGGTGCCTCTGTTAATGATGGCATTGATAATGAAGAAGGTCATGTCCATTAAACTTCTCGTCTCGGTGACTTGGACGGGGAAGAGGACTAGTGGGACCTCCAGGCAAAGCATGAAGTAGAGTATACATTCTGTTAACAGTTTATCCAGCCTGTTTTCACTAATTAGGTTGTCAAGTCTAGTGGAAAATGGTATTTTGATGGTAAAGTTGTCTATTAGGCATATTTTAGGTTTTGCAGTAGCTGTTCATTATTCACACATTTTTCTGCTTTAACCTCCCTGGCAGTATGATTTTTTTTTCTTTTTCTGTTCTATTTATTTTAGTTTTTTTTTTCTTTTGAATCTCCCACCGGTTCCGACCCGCGGACGCTCGCAAGGGACGGAACCCGGAAGACGGATGCCGGCATTGGCCGGAGGATACAGCGCGGCTCGAGGGACAAGGTAGGAGACGCGCTGTGCATTCCCGAGTGTGGCTCGGGGTTACCGCTTAGGCCTGGTTCACACCTGTACATTTTGTAGGCCGTTCAACGCTCTACGAACGCTCTACAAAACGCTCAAACATTAAAATCCCATTGTTTTCTATGGGTATGATTCACACCTTGCCTTATTTCAGCCCGTCTGAAAGCGCTACAAAACGGCCTATGCCTGAAAAGGTACATGAGCTTCTTTGCTGCGTTTTTGTCTCGCGTTTCCATTGGGATACAGCCAACTAGCCCTCGGAAATGCGCGTTTGTCGCACGTTTTTTTACCGCTAATCGCAGTAAGAACACGCGTCACGAAACGCGCGACAAACGTGCATATTCGATACGTCTAAGTGTGAACAGAGCCTTATGGTACAGAAAATTAACCCAGAGCCACACTCTGGAATACCGCCAAGAAGGTTAAATCAGTCACAAAGGATTATGTAGTTCATTAATTGGCTGCCAAAATGGAGAGCCCTTCGCGTCTCTAATTATATGAGCTGTTTTACCTGCCAAAGGATTTAAATTTCTGTCCATCCAGTCCATAGATTTAAACAGCTCTGCCCCTGTCTAGCAGGGAGATTTCTCTGTTGGGGTTTTAGTTTTTACTGAAAAGTCTCCTCACCACATCCCAGGTCTCCTTGCCACCCCATGTGACTGGACAGTAAAAAGAAATGTAGAATACTAATAGAGTCACCTCTCTGTCACATTATTTCTCCTCCTATAATCATGCTGCTTGCATTATAGCACACCTGACTGTGCAATAGACTGTAAAACGCTGATACCATGTCAAATGCAAGTACTTGCTTGCATTTTAAAAAATAGATTTAATTGTGTATTCATGGTCACAAAACTGCATGAATTTATGCCTTTTATATCTGCCGGGAGTTCGGCTTTAAACTAAAGCTGATGGAATTTTGTTTTTCTGAAACAGTTTAAGGGTTTAAGATTTAGTTAATAGAGTATTAGGCACCATAAAGGTTGAACTGTAGTTCTTGCGTTCTTTATTAGGACATTTGAATTTTACTTATTATGTCAATGGTTACAATGGTTAAGATTTCTTTGTTTTGGGCTACTATGTCAAACAGCAGACATAATCTCATTCTCTTAACATCTGGAATGAAGGAGGATTTACAAATGAGGCAAAGTTTTTTAATTTAAATAATGCAGTGGATGCATATGTTATAAAGGAACAATGGTTTTCTAATGTTGATATAAAACTGTATCTTAAATAGCAGATTTGTGGGTTTTGTGGCTTATTTGTGGTGTATTAAAAATAGCCATTCAGTTAGTCAGAGAACAAACTTACATCTCATTCACTATTTTTAGAACTCTTCCTATAAGCACTGAATTTACATTCTGGGCAGCTTAATATGTAATCTGTTTTAGTGGAACATTGCAGTGTTGTAAGTGGTTAATAGGCATACAGATTCATCCTTAACAGGAGTTCTTTTGCTATTAGCTTTCCAAATGATATTCGCAGCATGATGTTTGGTTTACACCTCTGTACGTGCTTGAAGAGTTGTGATCAATGATTCATACTCAGTAGTTTAAGTAATGTACTCCACATTTGTTTAAGAACATTGCCATTTACTTTGGGATATGAAGTACAGTTGCATCTTGAAGGATATGACAACACTATATAGTGTAGTAAAGGGGCTAAATGTAGTGTAGTAAAGGAGCTACATGAGTATTGTTATGTTTTTCATGATCCTTTTTGATCATCTACATCTTGGTTAGTTGAATCTACACAATCAGACATTGTCCTGAGTATGGCCATTCTAAAGCAGGCCATACAATGGTAGTTTTTCCTACAAACTTTGAAAGTAAATGGAGTTGCTTGAATGAAAACCACATTCACTTTTAGAATTTCAATAGTTTGAGAAAACCTTTCCATCCTGCTCCTTTGTTTTTTTGTCTCTACGGTTGAAACTCTGTATTAGGGTTAAAATTGTTTATCGATTTGACTCCATTAGCTATTAGAAAATTGAACCAAAACATTGAACTGAAACACTCAGAAAACAATTTTTTTGAATGAAGCTTTAATGATATATAGCCAGCTCAAAGTCCATAAACATGAGATAAAGGTTTTAACAAGACTAAACAAGGATCTCTTGTATGTGGGTTTTTAGAGACTATTCTAAGTCCTTGGGGAAAATAGTTATCAAACAGTAGTGGTAGACAGGAAGTGGCTGAAAAAGGATATAATAGATCAACAGCACTGAAATAAAAAAGGATGAAAAAAAGATAACAACACTGAAAAAGCAAACAAAACTATTTATAATACTTAGTGCTTTAGGAAAATGTATGTCATTCAGTTATAGTTTAGGCCTAATTTAAGACACAACTGTTATACAAAGCATTTTACAACAACACTTTCCCAGCATTGCTGATTGAATAGTTCCTGTTGTTTTCTGTACAACGGATAAGAAAAAATAAGTTGTTATTATTTGCACATGTTAACACAAGTAATATGATACATTTGTCGAATCCATGTAAAATTGGTTTTGAAAAATACTTTGTGACGTCCAATTAGCATGATGCAAAGAAATATGTGTCTATTATCTACATTTATCTTTGCAGATGCGTTACCTACACAAAGTAATGATAGCAGTACACACAGGTATTATCCCACACAGCAAACACGTGCATTAGTCTACATTTAGATTCTACAATATACATGTCAGCTCTAAACAGTAAGAGATATATATTTTATTTACATATATAATGTTTAGCACGCACATAGAGTACTGGGTGGATGCAAGGTATTTCATAATAACAAGTATTGCCTTGAGGCTGCAGGCGTTCTTTTTTTTTTTCGGATCACTGCACCCTAACCGGATCTAAGTTGTTTACTCATTTGGTTTATTTTACAGTCAGCAAACTGAACTTTCCTTTGCACTGCCATAAAAGCATAAAGATTAACAGTTACTAGAAGCAGAAGTAAAAGATAAAATCAGATGATTCTTCCATGATGTTCAGCAAAAAGTGCTTAAACTCTGTTACTAGCTATTAGACAGTTGGCATGTGACACTGAATGTATTTCCTAATAACTAATTTGTTCTCTTAAGTATGATCTGTCCTTAAAATGTACACTGAATCAACAGGTCAACCGTGCACATATCAAATCACAATATTATTTGAAGTATAAAAAGTACTTTTTGCTTGCTATGATTTAAAAAAAATACTGCACCAGAGCTCCCAATCTAGGTAGTCTGGACTATGTGAGCCTTTGGCTACCAATCATTAGAGACTGGAGAGAGCCTATTGTTTATCCTCTTGTCGCTAATAGATTTTTTCAGACAATTTTATTTTCTTAAACTGTTTTCATTTAAGTGTACCAAGGGTAGTCTTCATTAACCACTGGAAGATGGACACAAGGTGCACAGCCCATACATGCCCATGGACTTTGGAGTGTGGTTAGACACTCAGGCATGTTGGGCTCCCCTCTTGCTAAACTCTCTCCAGAGTGCACTTTACATTGGCCAGAACATATATTTGGTGCCTGCTGATGCTTGCACCCGTTTCCCATGCAGTTCACATATAGTTCAGTAAATAGCATTGGTGCTTACCTAAGAATAAAAGCCCAGTCAAATAAAAGACATCCCAAGGCCTTAGCCAGCTACAAGATCTGGGATCTTCACCTACAAAGTGGAGCTGAGCTAGCAATTCTTAACACAGACTACACATATAAAAGTCTGCAAAGGCCCAATAATGTTTTTGTGAAGGCACCACCACTGGGTCACTATAATCATGGCTGTATTTACCATAGGGCACTTGTGGGACAGTGCCTAAAGATACAGTGTTAGAGGGTCAGCACCAAGCCTCAACATTTACAAGGTTGCAATAACCTGTTCCTTATTTTGTTTCACTCTTCTGTCCACCTCTGGTCATTTGCAGTTTGTCAACAGAAATAAGGGGGCTCTTGAGTTTTCAGAAAACATGAAATCATCATTATCTTTTCCTGTATGGTGGTCAGTACCTTTGAAACATAGCTCTACATCTATGCAGAATGCATGCTGCCTCCAGTGATGTGTTCGACCAGTAGTTTTTACTAAAATAATGGCACAAAGGGTGGAGCTTCTACAAAACGTTTTAACAAACTTTGTTGCAGATTACTACCTTTATATTTATGAAGAGATAGGGGTCTATTCACTAAGCTGCCGAAGGATCTCGCCCTAGGTTCGGCTGATCCTTCGGCTAGCTTCGGCCCCAGGACCCCTTCGCACCCGCCCTCTGCTACTGTCAATCACCAGAGGGGGACCTGATGGAGAACAAGTGAAGGGCTGCTCTATGGGCTATTCTCTATAGCCCGTACAGCTCCCAAAGTTGGCCGAGTGGCTCAGTCGAGCCGAAGGCATATGCCTCGGCTCGACAGCCTGCTTCTGACAGCTGGGCAGAGTCAGCCGTCCTCTCACGGCTGGCTCCGGCCACTTGCAGAGAGATCAGCGTCCCTGGTTACCAGCTAACCAGGGACGCTGTCATTACACACTGAGAGCGGCCTCTCCGTGTACTCAATGTGTAATGACAGATGGCGCTCGATCGAGCAGAGCAAACCTTTCCCTGCTCGTTTTTTTTTTCTTCTGACATCGGAGCCGTTGGCACCCGCCCACTGCTGCTGTCGATCAGCAAAGGGGGACCTGCAGTTCTCCATCAGGTCCCCCTCTGGTGATTGACAGCAGCAGAGGGCAGGTGCAATAGCTACTTTGCTATTGGCTATTGCAAAGTAAAATAGCCAATAGGGATCTAGCTATGCATTCCTATGCTGTGTTCTTTTTTTCTTCTTTTTGCAAAATTTTTGACGATTCAAGAACTACTATTATTTATTTATCCGGGGCTACTTCTCTCTGCTGGCATAAATCATTGCTCTGACTCCCCTGACCTGGGCAAGTGAAGTCAGAACTACTGATCTGCATCCTTGAAACAGAAGGTATTGAAACCAGAAAGTCAAAATGACAGCCAGGTGACTAACATTATCAGTAAATGTCTACGCATTTCACTCACGAATGGTTCTTTAATAAATGTTATAAGAATGTTTTTAAAAAATGCAAAAGAAAGAAACACCTATTTGGTTTTAAAAAACTTAGACATAAAATGTTAATGTTACCTTACCAGGGTCACCACTGCGGCTCATATACCTTAAAGAAGCCTGAAAGTTAAAGCCGAACTTCAAACAATCAGATATATACACAGTTAAAATACATACTGTATAAGAGAGCAGTTTTATCTGCCAAAGTTTTGTATTATTATCTATTCAGTTCTAAATTTTTTTTTATAGCTGGTGACTTGTCTTTTGCAGTTAAATTTAATTTCCAGACACAAATGAACCCCACCCTCCACCTCCCCCCTTCCACCATTTAGCAATGTGCTTTTTCAAACAAAGTTTCCAAATAAGTTTTTAACTCACCTGAGTCTGCTGTCCATGCCCCTCATTTGCACCACTTCTGGAAGTAAAGAATGGTACTAGAGGCCACCACCTAAAATTGGTGGAAAAAAAATTCCAGCACAAGGGGCGAAGGGGGTTCTTCACAGTAAGATCAGTTAGGGTCTGGAACTCACTGCCACAGGCGGAGATTTCAGCAAATAATGTGGAATTGTTCAAGAAACTTTTGGACGATTTCTTAAGGGACTGTAATATACAGGGGTACAGGTACTCCTAGAATGACATCCTAATAGGTTGGACTTGATGGACTAATGTCTTTATTCAACCTCAAATACTATGTAACTATGTAACTATGTAATCTTGTGCTGCAGTCTGTGCTCTTGTTGACCAGTTCCCTATCGTAGCATCATCACGGATCCTTAGAGAAATCTACCACTGGACAGCCACTAGGAAGTGTATATATCACCTAAGCAACAATGTGGACACCCAGAGAAGGACACTCCCATGCTGCAAGAGAAACAGTGGGACCCGGAATCTCACCTGCCAATGGATTCAGGTAAGTAGATTGTGGTTTTTTTATTTAGGGTTGGACAATGAATGAGAAGCAGCAGACTCATGAGCTCTTAGCTCTGCTTACTCTTATTTCTCCTCCTGTCAGCATGCCAGCACATGCAGCAAAGTGCATCCATTGACCCCTAGTGCTGTTCCCCTTTACCAGCCTATGCTCTGTTGTACAGGGAATTGCAAAAAAAATTATGTCAAAACATATTGAGGGACTTGCATTGGCTACAGTAAAATATATTGGCACAGTGGGCATTTAGCAAATGCCTAATATTTTTATCAATTAAGACCTTGAAAGAAAGAAAGAAAGAAAGAAATGAGACAGGAAGAGAGAGACGGAAGGAAGGAAGTAGGGAACAGACTCAATTAAAAACTATTTTTGTTCTGACGTTCCCGTTTTTCAGGAAGCACGCCGATTTGCACATTTAGATGACATCTGCAGATGGTGATTGCATTTTGCAAGATAGGCTTGAAGAAATTCCAGACTGAATTTGTCAGCAGATCTGTCAGATATAAAGCCAAATAACAGTGTTTGAGATGAGATTGAAACAATACAAGACTGCTTTATATTTTTACATTCATGCTGCTATTGCTGACAATGCGGCAGATTTGATACCTTCTATTTAAACCTCCATCTCTATAGCAGAAGCTATAATGAGCTCTCAACAATCTGTATTTGGGCACTTATGAGGCATGAATTAAAAAACTGTTGCAATTCCAGTGCATTGCGGAAGTTTGGCAGCCCATTCAAAATAAATGGACTGCTTAATGCATAGCACGTTAAATGGACAATACTGCACATTAATTGTGCTTGCATATCACAATGCACTGGTGTGAATAGACCTTTATGCTATAATTGTTAAAGTTGACACTGACAGACTTAGTACTAGGGATGCACCAATACCGTTTTTCTGGTATCGAGTATGAGTACCAATATTTATTTTTTTCGGTACTCGCTGATACAAAATACAGATACCGGAAGTCCCATTAAGGAAGCCAGGCGGTGTGTATTGACTCACCACCTGGCTTCCTGATTAGCAGGGAAGCCGTCTCCATGCTCCATCGTCACCTGGTGATGAGGGAGCATGGAGCCGGCTTTCTGGCCAATCAGGAAGCTGAGCACCGTGTAATGATGAGTTGCCCGGCTTCCTGATTGGTCGAGAAGCTGGGCAATCAGAAAGCCAGGTAACGTGTCATTACACGGCGCCCAGCTTGGTGTTTGGCGGGGAAGCCGGCTCCATGCTCCCTCTTCATCAGGTGACAAGGGAGCATGATGCCGGCTTTCTGGCCAATAAGGAAGCCGGGCAGCGTGTAATGACTCGCTGCCTGGCTTCCTGATACCAGAAGTATCGTGCTAGGCATCTGAGCATTTGGGCGAGTACGAGTACTTGCCCAAAAACTCGGCATCGACACTGATACAGATACTAGTATCGGCATTAGTGCATCCCTACTTAGTACAATATGTTATGTTGTACTTGCATGGGGTGAGGAGCCCTTATTAAATAAGCAGACCTTGCTTTTTAGTGTACAGTTTGCATTAAATGAGGTGTGCCCAAGAATTAACAATCTCTTGCACAAATGCACAAATATTTTATCTGAATCCAGTTGTTTTATGAATAGGTCTATAAAAAGAGCTATCTGCTATTTAGAATTTTCTCACATGAGCTTTATTACTTGCAATGTGCCTTGAGTTTGCTAGAAAATTTGACTACTGCAGGAAGAGTCAATTCTCTAGCACACTCCCTTCCCTTCTTACACATCATAGCCCTCTCCTCCTTTGTGTCTAATTACTCTCTGTTCTGGCCCAGCCCCTCAGCTCCTTTCTTCACCTCTTATGTAGCAGCCAGAGGAAGAACAAAGGGGTATGCAATAGAGTGTCAATTGAGTGAAAGCTCTGAGTGTATTGTATGGTACGGTACTGCTGAAATCACATCTACGGTAGCAGCGCCCAACCAGAATTTAATATGTTAAATGCACATATAATGTTATAGAAAGATTTTTGTTGAAATGAACGGTCTGGAGACAGGGTCTCTTTAAACAGAGTATTAAAATTACATGATTTTCAATAAAAACTAAGGTTATGAAATAACTAAAGCCTCAGAACTTGTCTCTTCCTATTGTCTTCAATGTCTGACAACACCCAATGGCCTTTTCCTGCTTCCATCATAAAGCAATGTTCTCAAATATTTCCCTGGATTATACTGTGCTGTATATTTCAATACCACCACATTCCATAAATCGTATTATTGTCCTCACGTGAATCCTAGTTCAAACTAAATCCTCTTTCTCCGTATATAGTTTTTTATGCCAACAATCCACAAAGGTATTATATAATCTTCATAAACCAATTCAATTTATGAAGAAATATATCAGCGCTACAAGTAATAATAAATCAAGAATTACACTCATATTTGCTGTGCATGTTTTGTTTTTGTATTTTGAACAGCGTTCAAAAGCTTTCAATGTGGAAAGAGATCTTTGATTGGTGCCAAAGTTTAGTTAATTGATACCTGTGCAAGTCAAGATTGTTAGTAGGAATGCTTTATCTTCCTTGTAAACAATAAAGCAGCCCACCTACTGCTGAGATGATGACTGTTCAGGGCAGTTTCACACCTGAGCGATCCGTGACAATCGTGCACAATACCGCGCGGATTGTCGTGCCGTCACAGAGTCGCCCACCACTGTTGATCGGGCTGGCGGTGCCATTATTCTCTAATGGCACCCCAGGTGCACCGGGCAGATCACGCGGTTTCCCGCCACGATTCCGCCTGTGCAAATAAACACGATTCTAAAACACCCATGTGACGTGAGTCGCAAAAAAATTTACATGTACCTTTTGCGTAAGTCGCAAAAAAAGTTACATGTACCACAGATGTAACTACATTGAAATAATTGGTGCCGCGCGGCAATCGCTCTGTGTAATTGTGCACAATCCCAGGACGCATGTCCTGGATCGACGTTTGCACCAGCCCTCAAGTTAGAAAACATGAGTGAACATTTTAAAATTCTACCTCACCTCAGATACATAGTAACATGGTTGAATAACGACGAGGGTTCATCCAGTTCAACCTATGTGTGTATGTGTGTTTATATATATATATATATATTGGGGATGCACCAATACTAGTATCGGTATTGGTGCTGATACTGAGTATTTGGGCGAGTACTCGTACTCACCCAAATGCTCCCGAAACTTTTCCCGATACCGCAACTTACCGGTATCAGGGAGTCGGACAGCGAGTTGTTACACACCACCCGGGTTCCCGATTGGCCAGAAAGCCGGCTCCTTGCTGCCTCGCCACTTGGTGACAACAAAGGCAGACTGACACAGTGTGAATGGAGCAGACACAGGAAGGAGGGCAATGCTGGCACTAGGTCAGGACGCCCACCGCTCACTCACCCTAGAATCAGGTAGGATACAAACTACGTCTGCTTTCAGGACTTGGCCGCCCCTCCGGCTCCGAACCCCAGCATGTCCTGGCGAAGCATTCTGCTCCCTGCCAGGAGCTCCCTCTACAGCGTATACAACAGGCATCAATTGGGGACGAGGAAGCTGGGCCGCGAGTCATTACCCGCCCCCCAGCTTCCTGATTGGCCAGAAAGCTGGCTCCATGCTTCCTCGTCACCTGGTGGAGACAGCTTCGTGGCTAATCAGGAAGCCGGGTGGCGAGTCATTACACGAGGCCCGGCTTCCTTAATGGGACATTTGGGGGTTGATTTACTAACCTTTTAAACACACCACGAACGTGTATACACCTCTGTAGTGTGTTCCCTCCCAGCATGATCTATGGGAGGAATGGAAACACCTTTGTAGTGTGTACACACCCAGCAGGTGTGTTGTTCAAAGCCCTGCAATGAATTGCAAGGTAATGTGGTGTAAATTAGCTCTATGTTATGTTGCTTGCGTTGATGAATGCAGGAATGTAAATGCATGAGCTAACCATTTTTGTCTAAACTGTGAAGCAGCATTATATATGCATCATGTGCATGATTTTTCCATATATGGCATTAGTGGAAATATGCTTTTAGAGACTTTTTGGTTGATAAATACGTTTTGCTGTGTGAAAATCACACACACCTGGTGTGTGTGTGTGTTTAGGTTAGTAAATCAACCCCTTGGTATCAGTATTCGGTATCGGCGAGTACCGAAAAAGAAAATATCGGTACTTGTACTCGATACCGAAAAAACGCTAGTGGCGCATCCCTAATACAGTGTACAGTATATATATACATATATATATATCCTTGTATATGAAGTGAAAGAAGAAACCCATCTAGAAGTTTCTTGAATTTATCAACACTATCAGCGGATACCACTGCCTGTGGAAAGGAATTCCACAATTTTACTACTCTTACAGTAAAAAACCCTTTACATATTCTAAGATTGAAGCCCCTTTCTTCTAACCTCTTGTTGTGTCCTTGTGCTCCTAATATAGTTCTTGGTATAAACTACTTGTTTGGAATATTGTGATTCCCATTGATCATTTTGAAGACTGCAATAAGGTCCCCTCTTAATAGCCTCTTTTCTAAGGTAAATAAGTTTAATTTTCGAAGGTGGTCTTCATAACTTAGGCCTTCTATCCCTTGAAATTTGCAGCCCTTCTCTGAAGTCTCTCAAGCTCGAGGATGTCTTTCCTAAGAGTTGGCGACCAAAACTGCAGCACATACTCAAGATTAGGCTGAACCAGTGACTTTTAAAGTGGAAGTATTACTCTTTTATCCCTTGCTACAATCCTTCTAATGCATGCCAGCATCCTGTTTGCCTTGCTAACTGCTGCTTGGCATTGTAAACTATTGCCAAATCTGTGATCCATGAGCACCCCCAGGTCTTTTTACATGTTAGACTTCCCTAATGCAGCAGCCAAAAGTAGTAGTTTGAGCGCACATTCTTTGCTCCCACGTGCATAACCTTACATTTTTCAATATTAAATCGCATTTGTCATCATTCATTTTATCTAGGTCTTGTTGAAGTGCAAAAATCTCCTGTTCGAAATTTACTGCCCTACTTACTCCCTTTAGTATAGTCCGCAAAAACCAAAGTCGAAGTATTTATTCCAATCTCTATGTCGTTGATGAATAAGATGAACAGGATCGGTCCCAGGACCAATCCTGCAAAACCAGGATATCAATAACAAATCATAGTTTGTCCTAATCCAGGTACTTGTATCTTCATACGACTATCTGTGTGTAAAGATAAGAATGGTCTCACTGCCTTATATTACCAGTTCAGAAAAAACAGGGGGTAGTTCCTGGCTCAATTCCCAATCCAATCTATACAGTTTTGCAACTAGGAGAGTGAGGTTTTGCAACTAACTAGTGAGGAGAAATCTAAAATTTTAGGATTGTCAATGGAAGAGTAGTGGAGAAGTGACAGCTGTCAAAAAAGAAATGTCCCTATGACAAGAAGTGAAGGAGAACCTTCCCAAAGGAGGCAAGAACAGCAATAAAATACTGACAGAGTTTCTAAGCCTTTCCCACTCTGCAACACTAGAAAAAAAAGTTGTTCTTTGTTACTCCAGGAATTATTTTTTGCAAACTTACATTGGTCCAGCTTGGCTTGATGTACTGTAAGTATACATATCTGATATACCGAGGGTAGCTATAGATGCAGTACATACAGTGATAGCCGACATTTTCCTGTGCTTCTACAACAGTTTTCCCTGGGCACACTGATCACAGAGAGCCACTCCCTCAGGACTACTACCATTCAGAGAACTCCTTATATATCTTTTTTTCATTAAATACAATGTGTTCTCTGATTGGATGAGGTGGAGAGCGAGGACAGATAACATTACGATCTCCACCTCATCCAATCAGAGAACACCGTCTATCCACTGAAAAGTATACAAAGCATTCTCCGAATGGCCACAGTGCGGAGCGAGAGACCCCTAACTTCAGTGTGCAGACGGGAAGCCACTACAGCAGCAACCAGAAGATGATGACTATCATTGTATGTAGTTAGGACTACTAGAGGCATCCCTAGCAGCCCCCTGGATATCAGGCATGGCCAAGCTGGACCAATGTAAGTTTGCAAAAAAGATCATTCTTGGAGTTCCGCTTTAAACAACGGATTCAGCACTGATCATCACAGACATATTTTGACTAAATGAGCTGTATGTTAACATCAAAATTGTTATCTAGAACATTTTGTCCTTTCTGGCATTACAAATCGAATTTTTAGCTTCCTATCTTAGGACAACACATACTTTATTATAATCAGGAGTTTAACTTTAGCTTCTAACGTCACTGGTCTGAAATTAGAAAGTCACGTAATTACCTACTTTTTGTGTCTTCACATTTTATATTTGTCACATTCTGAATATCTTGTTTTGATTATCTGCCAGAAGTGATGAGAAAGATTAGCACATGCACTAGCTCATCTTGAACAATGATAAAAAGATGTTAAATATACAACATTGAAACCATTTCTGAGAATGTCAAGCAGGGTCACAGCAATGTAAGATAAAATGGTCCTACTGTCCTTCCATGCACTAGTCTAAATACTTCTTTTACAGAAGACTCTCATTAACCTGTACCAAGGACTAAGGTCATTGTAAATATTTACAGGGTTATTCACAAAAGGAGGAAGAATTTGGAGAAGGCAGGAGAAGTGAAAAATCTAGGACAACATAGCTGAACTGGAAAGTGAGCTGAATTGGAGAATTTTTCCAAATCAGCTATTTTGGCCTAGATTGTTCACTTCTCCTGCCTTCTCCAAAACTTTTCAACCTTTTGTGAATAACACTGTTAGTGGGCTGATAGCCTGGGCTGCCATCAGGGGGGTATGGCCGATACCCATGTAAGGGACCCAGGGACTGACTGACCTGACCAAGGCTGGGGGGGGGGACCCATTGACAGGGGAGGAAGTGTAGGAGGCTGGGCCCCAACAGTGCTGGTCCGGCTGGTGTAGGAGCCCAGGGCCCAGCAGCACCAGTCCAGCAGCAGAGGAGCCGGGAACTTAGCAGCGCTGTGTCTGGAGGTGGAGGAGGCCGGAGCCCAGTAGCGGCAGGTAAGGAAAGGGACCCCAACCAGCCCACCTGAGACCCTGCAGAGCCCACCATAGAGAGTCTCAAATGTGCTGTGCAGGATCTATGGTGGGCGTTACTAAGTCCTGAGTCCAGTGCCTTACTAAGTCCAGAGTCCAGTGCCTTACTAAGTCCAGAGTCCACTGCGTTACTAAATCCATAGTCCAGTGTGTTACTAAGTCCAGAGTGCAGTGCGTTACTAAGTCCTGAGTCCAGTGTGCTACTAAGTCCAGAGTCCAATTCATATACTGTTCTGCATTGCTCTATAATGTGTTGCTGGGATTTTTAGTCCCACTACAGCCGGTGTCATTCAGTGTGAGACTGTGGGGCAACTACAAGTACCAGCATTTAATTGGCAGCTGAGGGGGGCTGGCCATGTAGGCTGCATGGGGCCCCATGTGTGATTCCTCCTATGGAGAATCAGGAGAAAATTGGAATTTTACCTGCAGTGGTAATATATGGACAAATCTAGCCCTGTTCTGTTTTTAAAAGACAGCAGTCCCCGGGCCATTATGGGTGCTTCTGTGGGTGCTGAAAGGGGAGTACTGTGTTATGTGATCACTGCCCACAGCTGCCTAACATTCATTCATCCATTTAGTCCCACCCAGCATCAGTGTTTTTATTATTGGAACATCACCTCTGTAGTCTATAGAATTACAGGGGATAGTCTACACAACATGACATGGGACCGGAAGTGGCTGTGCAATGCTTACTGTCTGTATTGATGTGAAGCCCTAAGGATTATGATTGTGGACATGCTGCCGATCTGTAAGGTAATTGAAGACCAATACATTGTTTAGGAGTAATTTACATATTCCAATATTATTTAAAGTAGAAAAAAAACATGCTTGCAGTGGAGCTATCCCTACACTACAAGGGTTAAGTGCTTGTTTTGTTTAGAGGGCTTAAATAAAGCAGATATACTCACCTAATTCCCAGTCCTGTGGCAGTCAGTGCTCCTGCTGTAGATTGTCCCTCTGTGTCCTCATGTCTACTGCAAGCCAATGGACCTGATGATAACATCAGTGGTCCTTAGACTTCCGGAGCCCAGGGGAGAAGAGGCTGTGGGGACCGGTCCAGAGCGTTCGGCCTCTGGAATACACTGGAACACAACCCGTCCAGCTCTCTGCGTTTAGGGGCGGGAGGAGGAGTGGTGGTACATTGAAATCATGCAGACATGCCCCCCGCCCGCAGTGCGATTGCTGGCACCCGAACGGGTGGAACATTAGTGCCTGCGTCCTGGTCCAGTGCGATCTGCAAAAATGCTGCATGCACTATTTTTGCGGATCGCACTGGACCGCAACGCAGGCACTAATGTTTTTTTTTTCTAAATAAAAGTGGTGACCATGTAAGTAATTGAGCAACCTGCATAGAACAATCAATATAACACTGGTTCTTCTTTTACTTGACCTTTGACTTACAATGAAATATACTTGCAAAACGTAATAAAAATATGACATTAGTTCCTCATTCTTGTGGTGTTTCAAACGTGTACACATATTTCAAGGGACACTGCATGCAAATAGTGAAAAAAGAAGGAAAATGTCATTAGTATTAATTAGGGATGCACCAAAATTTCGGCCGCCTAAACATATCACCCGAAAATAGCACTTTGGGCACAATGCTGAAAGTACCATCTTTTAGCCGTAATTGTGGTGCATCCTTAGTTTCTCTCCTCCCCGCTGGGCACTGCTCTGTGTCCCCTCTGACACAGCGCAGCGTCCAGCGTGGAGGAGAGAAACTGTCACAGGAGGCCAAGCGGTGCAGGGGAGGAGAGCGATGTAAGCGTGTCACAGGAGGAGCTCTCCTCCCACACCGCCCCGCTCAGCCTCCTGTAACAGATCAGGAGAGTGGTGTGTGGGCAGAGACAGCTGTCAGCTGTCATAGGAGGCCAAACCAGCAGTGAGGGGAAGGAGTCAGCTGTCAAATTAGACCAAGCTCTTCTCACCGCACCGCTGGCTCAGGAGCATATTCAGGATGGAAAACGGTCTACAAATATTCAGCGATCAGTGATTGCTGAATGTTTGTAGATAATTGGACATAGTAAGAGTTACTATGTACCAGTTATGAATGAATGAATGAGAAGTGACCTATGTCACTTCCTATTAATTTATGATTGTTGACATAGTAACTCATACTATATCCACAAGTTATGAATGAACAGGAACAATCAGTACAGTACAGAGGATTCCTGTTTATTCAGTGCTGAGACTGCAGAAAAAGAGTTTGAGGACTCTGTGTCCTCAATCTCTTTTTGTATTGTAAAAGAGAAATATCAGGAGTCTGTTTAGAGCCCTGATATTTTTTACCGAAGCCCCCAACAGAAAAGGTAACAACTTTAAATATTTAATAAAAATAAGTAAATAAATAAAATATTTTTTTTAAAAAGGAAAAAGGTTAGTAAAAAAAATATTTTTCGGTTTTGGCCCAATATGTTTTTTATTTTCCGTTTGTGTCTCAAAATGTAATTTCGGTGCACCTCTACTATTAATCTTTCAGTGCTTAAAAGGAGATAGGCAGAGTGCATTTACATTTGTACTACCTTATTAGACCTAATAGAAAGACCCACGTTAAAAAATTGCTCCAGTGGATTATGTTCTTTGTTACTTGCACAGCTGCCTCTCATTACAGTCAGTGGAGTGGAAAAGCAGAAAAAAAATCTTATCTAAAGGTTGCCTAAAGATGGCCATACACCTTACCATTATCGTTCAATTTATTTTGTCCCGTCATCGTACCCTCCTTCAATTTCTGCTCAAATACCCCATCATGCACAGACCAATGTGGATTCCGATAACCGTTCGTCAGGAATACTAACTGGCCGAATTTCGTCGTTCGACAGAGCAGATTTTCGTTTGCACATGTGCAGTGTTCATGTTGCGATTTTTTTTGTACAAAAAAACGCCACTAATCCATCGATTTTTGTACAATTTGAAAAAAGTTTTCTAGTCTGCCCGATAGACGAAATTCGCCCAGTTGTACTATAATTGTGATCATTGACTTCCCATCAACTGGCCGATTAGCATACACCAGCACTAGAGGTATCTGCATGCACCTCCTTCCTTCCTATTTCATAGCATAAACATGACTTCTCAGGCAACCTGATCATTTATGTTTATGCCTTAAACTGAATAGAGTAACTTGGACTGTGCCTGCACACCTGATGGTCCTCTTATGTCTGTGATCAGTTTATACCTCATCTTAATAAGATGTAGCACAGAGTTATCATTTAAAAGACTCTGTATAGAGGTACAGAAAGCGGGAAAGACTACATGATCCATTCCTAGCAGAAATTAATTGAGGCCAAATGTGGCCCTAGCAATGCTTACAGCTTTGCCACATCCCATTGATTAACATTGATG
Organism: Nanorana parkeri; assembly: GCF_000935625.1. NCBI lineage: Eukaryota > Metazoa > Chordata > Amphibia > Anura > Dicroglossidae > Nanorana > Nanorana parkeri. The sequence continues at coordinate 780,088 of NW_017306518.1, read as the reverse complement.
AGAATTGCAGTAGACACATAGAGCCAACAATTTGCACTGTCTATACAAGCATAGCTCGCCCAATTAGACACCAGCTGCCTACAAATGCATCATTCCTTGTGAAGTGATAGGCAAGTAAACAGCTTTGATGAACTGTCCTATCACCCTGGTTTACTGCAGAAGCATAGAGGCTGTAGTTTGGCCCCGGGAACATCCATCAGGCCCTAGCCTGACTAAGGCCTGTTGTCTAGAACTGAATACTTAACAGGGCTATTCACAAAAGGGTGAAGAGTTTGGAGAAGGCAGGAGAAGTGAACAATCTAGGAAAACATAGGTGAACTAGAAAGTGAGCTGAATTGGAGAATTTTTCCCAAATCCACTATGTTGTCCTAGATTGATCACTTCTCCTGCCTTCTCCAAACTCTTCACCTTTAGTGAATAACCCTGTTAAAGGTTACTTACACAACTGATTGATTTAGAGGAATGACTTGTCCCCCCAGCTTTCCCACTCTCTGCAGCGCAGTACAGAGTTTCAGTTAGTGATAGAGAGTCACAGGGGTTACTGCTGCGCATTATCTTTAAAAATTCAGAATCTTCTGATACTACAAAACCATTATCATTGGTAAATATGTATTAAATGAATATTTGTAAAATAAAAGCAGCTTATAGCTCACCTGAATAAGATATAAGACATAGCGTGGGAAGTAAATCTTCACAAAATCATATTTTGTTTCATTTTCTTTCTCCTTTAATACATCTTTTAACATCTTGTAACATTGATTGCTGTATTTATTGCTTTTTATGTGCATATAATGCTGTGGATTGTTTTACCTATATAAGCTCAATATTAAAGCTTTAATAAATTCAATTTACTTTTGGAGCACTTGTTTTGTTCATCAGTATGCTGTCAATCATTGTAATAGGGAGAATAAAAGACAGCAAGCTAAATAACTAAAAAAAAATGTTAAATCTGAAATTTGTCTGCTAATGTTCTAAGCACACTCCTAGAAAGCTTCTTTAAATGTAGAGAGATACAGGTGGTTTAAAGGAAGCCTAGCATAAGAGAAAAGGAGAGGCTGCCATGGTTGGCCTTTCCTTTGGAAAATGCTAGTAGACTGGCTGACCTTATCGCATTCATCCTTTGAGTCACTGACCTGTAACAGGAACAGGTATGCAGAACACACTTGTGACTTTTCCAGGATAGCAACTAACTTTTTAAAATGGAAGTGAGAGATGGCACCCTCCTTATTTTTCTCATGACTGGTGTACTTTAACCACCAGTAAACCCAATAACCGTCATTACGTCAGTGGCAGCGAGCCCCTCTATAGAGACTCTGTTTACAATTGTAAAGCCTGCTATCACCTTTACAATGGAAGCAATCCTGGCAGCTTAGCTGCTGCCAGATTGCTTCCATGGGCCGGTAAAGTGCATGCACCCCCCGTCGTGTTTCCTGGGCTCCGCTGCCCCTCCTGCGGGCCCGGGATCTACATGTTGGGTGCTGGCAGGAAGCTGGGGAGGAGAGCAGCGAACTTCCGTTCACCAATCTCCTTCCTGTTCTATGGGACCGGTAGCGACGCATATTGCATCACTCCTGCTCCCTGAGCCCTGATAGCAATTAAAGTAAAAATAAAACAACAAACATACAGTTTTAAAAAATAATTTTCATAAAATAAATGTAAAAGTTATTTTAAAATTTTTTAAAAGTTCCCCGCCCCCGCGAGCGAATGCAAGTAAACACGCATCGCACTACACATGTTGGGTATCGCCCTGCATGCCAGAGAGCAATAATTCTACTGCCAATATTTACCTGTATTCCTAAACTGATGATCTGTAAGACGCATGCAATTTTTACCTGGGCATGTTTGGTAGCTATTTACTTTTCGAAACCACATCTTTTATATTTTTTTTAAAAATGGGTATTATATTGTGTTTTGGGGCACTAAATTTACCTTAAGTGCATATTTCACAAAATGTTGGGGTTTGATAAAGTGTTGTTTTAATATCATGCAACATTAAAATGTGCAACTGTCAACCTTTTATTTTAAAGGGTCTTGGCTTTCAGAAAATATATAGGGGGTTACTTCCCCTAATAACTGAGCCGAAGTGAACAGAGCTGAACGACGTTCAGCTATTCACTTCAGTCAAGTACGGCTGATTTCAGCCATACATCTGCTAAAATCAGATGTACATCGGCTGCCTTCGGACAAAGTGCCGAAGGAGTTCGACTCAGCCGAAAGAAAAGAAAAAAAGCGCGGGGTCCCCCTCCCAAATAATACCAGACCCTTTAGGTCTGGTAGCAAAGTTAGGAGGGACCCCATTTAAAAAAGAAAGAAAGGCGTGGGGTTCCCCCAAAAAATCATACCAGGCCCTTTAGGTCTGGTAGGAATGTTAGGCGGGGCCCCAAGTTAAAAAAAAAAATTTAAAAGTGTGAAGTCATACTAGGCCCTTAAGGTCTGGTAGGAATTTAAAGGAGGAACCCCACCCCCACAAATGGGGAAAACAAGTTGTGGGGACCCCTAAAATTCCCAACCAGACCCTTGATCCGAGAACAGGCCTGGCAGGGCAGGAAAGGAGGGAACGAGAGAACGCACCCTCCCCACCACCATACTAGGCCACATGCCCTTGGCACTGGTAGGGTGCTTTTCCAGGGTCGTCCCTGGAAAAGCACCTTGTCCCCATGCCGATGGGGACAAGGGCCTCTTCCCCACAAGCCCTGTGGCGTTGGTTGTGGGGGTGCACGTGGGGAGCTTTTTCACATCAGGGTATCCCTTTAATAAAGGGGCACCCAGATGTGGCCACACCTTGTGAATGAATAAGGGGTACTTGTACCCCAACCCATTCACTAAAGGGTTCAAATAAATTTAAATAAAAAGTCCAGACTTTTAGAAAAATCCTTTATTTGAAGAGAAAACACAACAAAGGATTTGGACAAGCCCTTTATTTAAAAAAAAAACAAAACCAAAAATGGATCCACCGACGTAATCCTAGGGTCAAGCACGACGTCCAGCATTGTCCACGACGACGACTCGGTGAAATAAAAATAAATACATAATAATTTTTTAAAAACGGCAAATTTGGGAAAATGAAATTATGCCCCACAATCTCCTCCCCCTCCCCCTGCTGCTCTTACCTGTCAATAATTGATCCTTCCCCTAAACGGCTGCTGGTGTCATATCCATATGCCATACACAGGATTGCAGCCCCATGGTATGTATTTCAAATTTTGCTCACAAATGGTGAGCACTCATTGGTCAACATGGTCAGCTGACCAATGAAAATTGCTTCTTACCACTAAGAAGCGCTTTTTATTGGTAAAAGCAGTCTGCTGATCACAGTGACCAACGAGTGCTTGCCATTTGCGGGAAAAATGTTAAATACAAAATCATCAGTAAACAATATATAGGTCCAAATATCCACTCCGCATGGATAAATAAACCAAACATAGTGCCTGCTTTTGTCAAGCCCTTTGTATATATATTTCTATACAGCACTGTGCAAACCTTTTAAGATCTTTGTTTTAAGAAACAGCTATGAAGAGGGACAAAAACTGGGCAATTGACTAACCATACTGAAAAGGTTAGGTCTTGGTAGATATGGTGGTTTAGTCATTATCAGGGCTATTTACAAAAGGGTGAAGAGTTTGGAGAAGGCAGGAGAAGTGAACAATCTAGGACAACATAGCTGACCTGGAAAGTGAGCTGAATTGTAGGATTCTTTTGCAAATCAGATACTTTGGTATAGATTGTTCACTTCTCCTGCCTTCTCCAAACTCTTCACCCTTTTGTGAATAGCCCTGTATATCTTACACCTTGACAAAAGTCAGCATAGCAACAAGACACAAGGTGGTCATCTCAAGCCTCTCCCAAGCAGAAATGTTATGGTATAGAGGTGTTTCCAGATGTGCTGACCAAGCTTGTGTGTTGTAGAAACATAAACAAACCAGCAAGGTTGAGAACCAGCAGCACAGTGGTTGGCAACAGAAACTGAATGTATCAGACCAGAAGTAAATCAAGCTTTTTTTCTTCAAGACCAGAAGAGGTCAAGAATTGCATCTGAAGTAGGAGAAATCCTGGTAAACCAATATACCTTTTGAAAGAGTCTTGTCAGAAGTGGAAGAGAAATGAAAGAGAATCAAAATTATGTTCCTTCAAGGTGGACCAAATTGCTACAAAGCTCCAAAACAACTGTGAGCTTGTTTTAACCCTTTGTTCTCCAACTCTTTGTTGACCAGGCTCCCGGCTTTCCCAAACCCATAAGGCTTCAGGTACCCTCCTAGGTCACCTTGCTGGGTCAATCTATTAAATAACAGAAAAGTTACCCTAACAAGATATCACAAAAAGTTATGGTTAATACAAACATGGCTAAATGTGGGAAAATACTGAGTACTACATGCACAAAAGGAACAGTTTGGCATTTTTTATAGATCTAAATTCCCATGTTTGAAAGTTGTAATAGAATGATTTTGGAGAATTATAGTATAATAACATGCTTCAAATAAAACCCAGTTTGGAAAAAGGGAACCCTATGGAGTAATTTATGTGTCTAAAATATGACAATGAAGGGAATGCAATTTGTCTTCCAGCATTCAGATATACATATGTGTGCTTATATAAACAGCCACTTGGTGATTTTACATAAGTCTGCACATGATTAATATAAAAATTGGAAGAGAATTAACATTTTATGTAATACAAACTAATAGCATTTGAAAGAGCTATACTGCGGAACCCATGAT
>NW_017306518.1:761389-775294 GCF_000935625.1 Nanorana parkeri | reverse complement strand
CCCCCCCCCAAATACACACATACACACTTTTTGATGGGATGGGAAATCTCTCCCCAATGGGACAGAGATGGAAATTTTTTTTTGTAATGGAGTAGAAAAGGGTTAGAACTTTATTACTTGTGTGCCCTCCTGTCCCAGTGACCCCTGCTCCTCTTTTGTTGTTATGGTGTCACAGTGAGAACACCAGTTCTAACTGTTCCCTAATCTATCAAAACAGAAAACTTGACCTGAAGTTTAGGTAAATGTTTGGTAAAATAACTGCACCGCTGTTTCCAGAACTTTTGTAGAAGTAGTAAGTAGAATTATAGGGTGATACATAAAACACAGAAAAGATTATTAGAATGTATTGATGCAGCAATTGCCTGCCAGGCAGGACTGGGTTTATTCTTTTTGATTCCTAAAGCTGGCCATACAGGCACCACTCATCTCAAAAAATGGTGACAGAACAATCTAAGGAGCCATGCAGAATAAAGTCGGCCAACAGCTGCAGTCACTGCTTGCTGTTCTACAGCTGTGGGTGATAGTTGTCTAAATACAAATCTTTGCATGTATGGCCAGATTTATGCTACATTTACACATTTGTTTTATTTAACCATAGAGAAATTGATGCGTTCAAATGTACCTGTATTTACACATATTTACATGCATTTAGACGTATTCAGGGTATCTAAAATGCCCCTTGACACACAGATTTCTTTTTTCTTTTTTAGATTTCTTTATACACAAGTAACTTATATGCACCTAAATGCAGGTAAGCATTTAGTATATGCATTTAGAAATATCCTATATATGCACATAAATCCATATAAACAAATGTATGTCACAGCCAGTGTGAAGGAGGCCTTAAGCATACAATCATAACACTAATAAGGGTGACATAGCTGCACAAGGTACACCAGGGCTGGGAAGAAAGGCTGAAAAAGGCATTTTTTGGTATTCTGTTGGCACACTTAGAACTTACTCTTAGAAGACTTTAACACTAATCTGCTAATTGTTACATTACAGGTGTACAGACCCAAAGGGGGAAACTTTAGGGACACTGTATACTAGTCCACCAATGAAGATGCACATGGCATCCCCTGACAGCAACAATGAGGACTGGTTTGTATTGCATCGGCAGTCAATGTAGCAGTAGAAAACCTTTAATTTACATTGCAATGTGTCACTGAATAGGAACAGTATGATCAATGGGTGAATAGATGCTGCCATTGGTGGCCCTGCTGCCTTGAGCCAATGCAGAAATGCGGCCCTTCATACACTTGGTTTGTAAAGGCTATTTGTTTTTAATTAATGACAGCACTTGAAAGCAAACAGGTCCTAATGGTGCTTATTTGCTAAGACTGCTCAAGGACACAGATTTACACTAGACCACAGCAGTCCATTAGCATTTATCCATCTAACCATAAAGTAATAATATTAAAATGGTAAATATGTGATTTGTTTGCTAGAGAGAAAATCAGCATGCTTCTTTTATGTCAGGAGTAATTAAAAATAATTTACCTGTTACAATGTTCACTTATGAATTTTAAAATGAATCGCCAAATGAAACATTTAAAATGTGAATAATAGCAGCTCCATTCTCTTTATATAGTCTAGGGAAGTTCCTAAAACAGAAAATATTTTTGTCAATGAATCAGACCATATTTAGTGTTTCTGTAGCCGCATTCCAAATACTTTGTAAGGAAGACAATATCAGTTACAAATTACACAGAGCTAGACATGACCCCAATTCAATGAACTAATTCTTCAACTGCAGGTGTCCTTGTCAACACTCTAGAATAGAATGTAACCTACAGAAAAAAATAGGACCTTGTATAGAAAGAACTGAGAACGTCTACAATCATGCAGATAACAGTAGGAGAGTGCATATTACCATATAAAACATATGAATCATTGTCTGTAGGAGCTACAGTACTGTTTCTGTTATATAGAACTCAATTGACAGCATGGTTCTCATGGCTCACTCTGTTACAAGTAGGCCATTAAAAAAATGTCATGTCATCTTGGTCAACACGTTCGCTAGCCATACATAGTAGCCATACATAGGGCTATGCAGTTGTTTGTTTGCAGTTCAGCTACTGGGTGATGGTCCTTTTACCCAGCACCTCTGGATTTGATAATAAAGCTGCAATTGTGGCCAAAAATCTGCTTCATGGTTGGACACGATATGAAACCTTGCTTATCTCATTCCTGTTTATGCAAATCTTGGATATTACTAGCACAGTTTCAGAGTATATGCAAAGACGTCTATTAGATATTTTACAGGCATGGCGAATGTAAGAAATTGCCAAACACCAAATTACAGTGCTCATGGATTCCTTTTCAATCCTAACTAAAATCATGGAATAATTTGTCACAATAATTTGTCAACTTGTTAATGCTACAATTGAAACCCATTTACCTCAAAAAAGGCTCTTCAAGAAAAAAGAATACATGGAAAATGGACATAGGAGATGAACCCCTTTATAATCCCCTTCAATGTTTATAATTTCAGGTTTGCTATGTAATCATTGATCAGACAACAAACAGCCCAGAAGAAAACATTTTCATAAAAATGAAACTTTGATGTGTGATGTTCCAAACTGTTTAGTCAGATCAAACAAAGTGATATGCCAACAGAAGCTTTGCAAACTGTAGCACATTTGGCTTGATATTGTGAGAAGGGAAACTAGCATGGATTACAGTAAGGCACACATTACAGTATTGGTGTATGTTAAAAAATCTGAGGGTTTAATGTCACTTTAAGGCTGAACCTTTCAAACAAACTATAAAGTTCTAAAGAAACCATGCCCTCCTCAATATCCCATTTATAATGCAGCTGAGAATGAAGAACATACTGATGAGAATAGTATAGCATGTGAAAACTGTCTTACTTGTTGCTATAGGATTTTGTATGACCATGGCATGCAGTCTGCTGCATACACAAACCTTTTTGCAGTATATAAAGTAAGTCTTACTCTTGCATGCACTCAAGTGTCTTGGGAAATAATTTCAAAGTTAAAAATTGTAAAAAAAGATCAAGTTCTTCAGTTGGACAGGAACTTCTGGAATCTCTTATTTTTCTCAGCACAGAGAAGTATAACAGCAGGTGTTAACTTTATGATGACATCCTTGATACATTTGCTCATTCTCCTTTTCTCCTTCTGTTCTACAAAAAATCTTTATAGCTAAATACAAAAATAAGACAATCATCTCAATCCTAGCACTCCCTCCCCTTAGAGGCAAATAATATTCCTGTAAGATGTTAGCAAATAGTTCAATGAACGGTAACAAAGGCAGTAATAACAATTTGAAAGATATTGCAAGGTGGATATTTTAGCTAAAAACATTGTGGGTACAGTTAAAGACCAAAATAACTCTTCACACATTGCTAAACCCTACATAACTCATGTCAATATCTTGATGCCTAGGTAATACAATGATTTTAGCTCTGTACTCTTGGTCATCATTCTCATCATAGTTAGCGACACTTGGTTGACCACATACCCAGATAGCAAGCAATTGAGCTGCAAGTTTGAAAATGACTTGCTAAACTATTGCAGACTTGCCAAGCTTCACAATTTTGTTGCACAATTACAGCAAGTCTGCATTGCAAGTCTCCAGATCAACGTGCTTTGCAAAAGTGCTGTACACTTGCAGAGCTCTTGCTATGACCTGCAGGACTCTTGCTGTAGACCTGCCAAGCAAATTTGCTACAAATTCAAAAAGTGTCAACTAGAACTTGTGCTGCAAGTGTTCTGCAAGTCTACAACTTGCCAGGAATGTGTGCAGCAAGTTAGCAAGCATTACAATTTAACCCTGACACAAGTTTGTGGCAAGTTATCCTTGCTATCTGGGTACTGGTCATCGTCATCATACTTAGCAACACTTTCTTGACCAATTACTGTGTATGTAATTTTCCTGCCATCTGTTTCTTTGCTGTTATATATGGCTGTGCCTAAGGATCTGCATATGTTCATATTGCAGTCCTTTGTGATGCTTAGTGTCACGGTTGTGCTCACCCCTGTGCTCATGCGTGTGATGGAATGGGCATACCTAGGAACGTTTCTGAGTGATTTTCAGCTCTCCTGAACATCTTGTGTTTGACCCAACACGCCTCCTGACTCTATTTGTACTCGTATCTCCCGCTGCTGACCTTGGCTTGTGGCCAGCCTTTGCCTTCTGCCTGCTGTCTTGGTACCTTTGCTGCCTGTCTAATCTTGAGTGGCCCTGACTTCACTCTCTGAATTGGTACCTCTTCTGATCAGCATTTTACACAGATCTAGTCTGAGCTCCTCAAGAATCTATGCAGTATCCAGAGTGTCTACTGATCATCTGCTGTATTCAAATTCACCACAAGCACCAATACCAGTCCACATCCTGTTACGCCCTGTCACCAACTCCAGGGAATATAGGATAGGAGGCCTCCACAAGGTACATAACAGGTGCTCGCACACCACTCTCTCACTGGTCTGGCTGTTCCAGTTAAAGTGACATTGCTTCCTCATTATGACGGGAGCAGCAGAAGCTGTACCTATAGAGAAGAATGGAGTAATGATCTGGTGGCAATCAAAACTGTGTTCACTCACAACTCTCTTGTCATTGCTTAACTCATTCCAGTTAAAGTGAAAGCCAAAGAGGTAGATTAGTGTGTGATCACCACTGTGCTAGTGACCAGGTGATCTGAGATCTGCTAATGATGGAGCATGTGGTGTGCAGTCTGTCACTGTAATGACAACCTAGCTATATCTACTGCTGTTAAAGTGTTTAGAGCAAATGTGTTATAATGCCAACCCTAAGAAGAAAAGCATGTAAATTAGGTAAATCACAGTAGATGAACATATTAGATAGAGATGAAAATATTACTGGACTAACTAACAAGGGTTGAACAGTTCCAGGCCTGAAGGGACACATCCCCTAATTAACTACAGGTGTGTCAGTCTAAGGAACAGCTCCTTTGGTTGCCACACCTATCATTGTACAAATCCAGTCTGGAGGAGGACCTGCCCTTTTCCAGCTGTTCCTACAGAGGATGCAATTCCCACTGGGAGTGGTGAAGATATGTCAATCACTGAATTATGTATAGTGAATTTTTTATTTAAGTTCAGCAACAATGATGCTACACACACATTAATTGAGTACATGTCAGCATTACCAAATAACATTATATTGCAAAGAAGAAAAAAAGGCCTATTTCTTACTATGACATGGTCTCTGGTTAAGCTGGTTATACACATATACAAGCTAGCTGGACATGAGAAAAACGCCTGACTCCCCCATCTACGTTAAACAGCGTGAAGGGTGAAGTCTCCCCTGTTGGCTATGCCGGACATAATTTAACAGTGCATTGACCAGATGCAATGTGGGTGTATTTGCAACCCCCCAATTTTTGGTTTGATGGTTCCATTCACTTATTGGGATAAATGAAGGTGGTCACCTCTGCTTTAAAAGTCATTTATTTGCAGTAAAAGGACAGCAGTGAGTGAATTGTCATTGTTTTGTGAGGAATATTAATGCTAAACAAAAGATTGCAGCAATTCAAAAGCTAAAATATAACCAATGCAGATAGCAAATTTAGTCTATGATGTCATAGTTTCCCTCCCATGTAAATAAAGATTACCAAGCAACAGTTTTAGTGGGTTAAAGTACAGCTAAAAATTAAACAAAAAAATCAGCAATATAAAAACTTTAAAATTCTTCTTACCTTGTCTTTGTATTTTGTATTTTCTGTCTCACATCTTGTTTTATCCTACTACCACTCCAAAGCCTTCCAATGCAGTGACGTCTGTGTATGCCCAAGAACATGGTAGAGTAGTTTTTAGACATACACACACTGTGAGATCTGAATAAGAAGAAGCCTAACCAAATGTGTTGATGGTAATCGGTAATGCAGGTGAATATTAGTTGTGGGTTTAAGCTAGCCAATGACACGTTAATGTCTCCCCAAGACCGATGGCCAGAGAGATATACCTGACCACCCTCTGTGGTACCAGAATCCACTGTTTCATGTGTAATGTGCCCAATGAACACATGCAGTTCAGTACTTCCTTCTCTCTACTAAGAAGAAGAGAGCAGGATTGTACAGATTAACAAAGATTTTCCAACAAAATCTCTGTGAGTAATAATAAATGAATTTGATTGTTAGAAATGTTTCCTGTCATTCCCAGAGTAGCCCTATATTGCCTTATTCTAAAAGTCATACATTAATTAAATCGGGGGCTGCTTTGGGCTGTTTATGGCCACCAGTACATGGACCTATGCAAGTAGACAGTATCTGATATCATCACGTTTATTGATTAATTTGTCTTGGCCGCGTATTCGCTTTTAGCAAAACAACTTTGAAAAGCAGAAATTTGTTATGCAAACTGACTCTTGCTCTGCTTAGCCTACGATGTTTAATATCATACTTTTATCCTGTGATTATTACCAGAACAAGTATGCACATTGTATTATACATGGGCATGTACAATGGTCTCCTTGCTTTCAGTTCAGACTACTTTACAACTCTTTTGCATAATGCACGATCATTCTCCTACCATGTTTTTGCATATAGAACTCAGTGATAGAAAAACAGTATTATTATTATTCAGAATGTATATAGCACCGACAGTTCATGTAACCCTTTACAAAAAATGGAGACAGTTCCAATACAATTCAAGGCAACATGGTTAAGAGGGCCCTGCTTGTGAGAGCTTACAATCTAAAACGACATAGTATAGTAACATGTATGAACAGAAAAGTTGAACCCTATAGGAAAAATATGTTAAAAAAGAACAATTTTTAGCATTTTTACTCCCATGGTGCTGACAAAATGGGCTAACACGAACAGTACTACGCCTTAACGCTGGTATCATTCTTACTAGATACATTGTTTATATGGAGTTTGACTTTTCCCCAGTGCTACTGTGGGTTTCCTCTTTGAGGCCAGGTTTTCTTCTATAATCCAAAAACATACAAGTAGATTTATTGCTATTTGTCCACCAAGCACCCGTACAGGGCAACTGACATCCCCTATATGAGCAGCTCTCATATGAACTTTGAGACATATAGTTTCTGTATACAGTGATACATTATATGCTGAACAAGCTGTGGATAACTATAAGTGGTGCTCACATAGGCTCTGTTCACACCTAGGTGTATCGAATATGCGTGTTTGGTAAAAAAAAACGCGCGCCGAACGCGCGTTTCCGAGGGCTACTTGGCTGTATCCCAATGGAAACGCGCAACAAAAACGCCGCAAAGAAGCTCACGTACCTTTTCAGGCGTAGGCCGTTTTGTAGCGCGTTCAGACGGGCTGAAATACGGCGAGGTTGGATTTAATGCAATCAAGAAACAAAACTTTCCCTACATGGTCATCTATGCTATTCTCTTTATTATATTTATATTTTAATGATACTTTGTAATTAGTTACAGCCCCTTATCAAGGCCAAGATACACTACCCGGTTATCTGAGAACCTCTAGGCTGGAAATGTAACCTTCAATGCACTACAACTTGAAACATTGTTTGCAAGGTCATAGCAGGTTAAACAAACTGAACCATGTTTAAAGTCCATGCCAGTTCTCTTTCTGACTGGATAAAAGTAATTAAGTGAGGCAGTGAAACATCAATATTCAGCAAAAACAATGCAACCTATTCATTGAAACACAGCTAGCCAACAATGACAACTGCCTCTCAAGTCCAGAGACCAGTCCTACTTTGTATAACAAAAGCAAAGCCAAGAAGCATTCACATCTAGGATAGAAAAGTATTAAACTAAACCAAAAAAAAAAAGATCACTAAAGAAATTCAAATGTGTGACTGTTGCTCCTTTTCTATGTCATTATAAAGAACTTTTCACTCACTACTATGTGAGTGAATTACAATTTTTATTATAAAAAAGGTGTTATTTGTAGTATCATGTCTTTTTATTTCCAACTTTATATTGTGAGTGTTCCTTTACTTTAAATGCTTGGGGATGCCACTAATGATCTAAGGACATTATAGAGACCTTTCCAGCAGCTGACAAGCCACTTGGGGACCCAAGTAGTTGCTTTCTTAAGTGAGCACTATTTGACCTCTTGAGACAATTAAGAGCAAGGAATCTGGTGAATACTATGATTCTGGCTGCAGGTCACAATCCTACTTATCAGACATTTTTTGGTGGTGAAAAGATTTAGCAGACTGGTGCTGACATTTATTTGGTACTTGGATTGTATATCATTCTTTTAAACTGCCTGCAGAGACTTTGTATGTTGGAGAAGAGCAAAGTGGTAGTAAACCTATTGACATCAGAAAAGCTTATCTGTTTTTTCGGTGGTCTGGTCTCACATGGGGGTTATGGTTGCAAACTTGGTGAAGTGGTCATCTATTAGAAATGTGGACAGCTTGCCACCATTTGATGTGTTTAGGGACAGGAATCTTACTAGGGGAACATGTTTTTCGCTGATTTTCAATTTCTACAGCTAGTCATACGCGGCTTAAGTTTTGGCTGATTCCTGCGGAATTGGCTGAAACTGAAGCTGTGGGTGGCCTAGCTGGCACTGGGCCACCAGCTGTCTGAATAAAATAGAATGCAGAGCAGATTTCTCTATCAACGCTGTTTAGAATAGATGGGGGGATCAAGTGAATCTACACATGTGCAGCCTTATTCTTTACCCCAGCAGTTTTAGAGGAGTCTATTTCTTGTCCTCTGAGCTTCTCTACCAGCCATTGACATATTTACCAGGGAAGATTCTTCTCAGAAGGAATTGGCGGGGTCCTTCATTCTCTATGAGGATCTTGCATCAAAGCAACTGCAATTGCATCACTGAAGACATACTGTGTTTGAGGGTCTGCTGCTTTAGGCTTTGCTGACTATCTAATCTTTTATAACATTAAAGGCATACCACGCAGCTGCAGAAAAGTCAACATTAGCCTGGTCTACAATAACTCCAAACACCAACACAGTACTGTGAAAACTATAGACCACCGTCAGGTGAGTTTGGATGGGCATACTTAATTCCAAAATGTCCCACTTCTCAACTTCAGCAAGGTAGGAGGTGTGCACTCCTAACCTCCTTACTCACCACTAAGCTAATGGTGTTCATTTTTTTTTTTGTGTGTATGCTCAGTGACCAGTAGAATTAGTTAAGGACCGTGGTAGATAAGAGCTAGTGTGACATCACTCTAAATTACTTTCCATTAAAAATCAGCTACCATTATCATCTGATTATATGGACATAGAAAATTAGCAAAAAATGCGCAAGATTGACATGTTTTATGATTTTACAGCAGGAAAAAAAAATCTTTCTGATTAGGAACAGAAAAGCAGCATAATTTTATTGATCTAGGGTTATCTTCAGCAACCATTATGAAAAAGTCTCCCCGTTGATTTGTCAGCCTGCCAAAAAGACTTTTGATGCTGAAGTGCTCTTTATTGTATAAATGATTAACGCTGTTACTACAATGAAGGAGCCTTTGATTCTGCTTGAATTGCATAAGTGGCCAGTCAGCTCCTAATCCACTAAAGCACAATTATCTGGTCCATGCATTAAAATATAGGCTGTTATTACTTTGGACAAATATGACATTTCCTGCAATGCCAAGTGAGAAATGCATGAATCTCTTTCCTTTAATACACATTTCACTGATGTATCAAAGAACGCTACAGCTTCCTTCCAGTCTGTGCTAGCCTCTAGACAGATGCTGTTATGCTGTGAAAATAAATTCTCTTTATATGGTATGTTTTAGCTTTGCATGGATGGTGAAGCACAATGCTAACCTGGGTGGCAAGATCACCTACTTAAAAAGTTTTTATTTTACAATTTTAGAGATTCATGTAAAAGAGATCATGTAAAGTACCGATGTAATTGAAAGCCCATCTCAGGGCAACCTCAAAAACTACCCCTGCAGTGGGGCTACCCCTGCACTGCAAGGTTTAAGTGCACGCTTTTGTCTAGGGGACTTGAGTAAAGCACTTTTACTTACCTGATTGGTGGTGGAATGTGCCTTGGTGTCCTCACATCTAATGCAGGACTTTGGAACCTGAATTAGACATAATGACATGAGTTGCGTAGGGGAAAAGAGTCTGTGAGGACCAGTCTAGCAGCCCTCCCGGAGCCGTTGGGAGCAGCAGTGAGTAAAACAGCTTTTTCCTGTGTCCTATGTATAAACGAGCGCTTAACCCTTGCAGTTGAGGGGAGACGCAGGCCTACTGCAAGGGAAGTTTTTTGGTCTGCCCAGAGATGGGCTTTAATGTTTTAAACACCTTGTTTCAATGTATAGTTTGCAAATATAAATGTATGTACAGTGTGGCAGTCATATTTCCTTCAATATCTCTCCAATCAGCTGCACGAAACCAAGGTCCATAGAAATCCAACTTTATTGTTGTACATTCCATGCAAAGTTCAAAATACACCACCATAGTATCTCTCCCATTCCAATGCCAAGAGGTTACCATGGTGGTGTATACCTTGTATTTTGAACTTTGCATGGAATTTACAACAATAAAGTTGGATTTTTATGGACCTTGGTTTCGTGCAGCAGATTGGAGAGATATTGTTTGACAAGTGGGAGCACACTGCAGCCTGCACCCTATGTCTGTATTGATCTGCAGTCTGGTGCAACTGGAGCGGTGAGTCTTTTGTTTTTTGGGATTTAGTCGTAGTTCCTTGTTACATATGTGGGTTGTCTACTCCTGCTCTACCCTGTATACTGTGCATAGGGAGTGAAGCAGTAAGAGGAGACTGTTTCCTGGATCTCCCAGGATGCAAGTAAAAATATAGGGTGAACTGGCCTAGTGTATACCCCCACAAATGTGTATTTGGACCCTTTGTGTGAATCACCCATATCTCTTTTCACCTGTTACATAAACACAGAAATGATACTTCCCCTTAAAGTGTATCTAATGTCAATTTTTTTTTAGTTTAGGAAAGAATGGCTAGACCCCCTGTTTGATTATCATTGCTGTTTGTTTCCTCATTAGAGCGATTCACTCTCTTTTTGTCCTGAGACTATTGCCCCAGGGGCTAAAAGTGAGGAAAAAGTCAAACTTTGTAGTTGTCACCCCAAAAGGACACTGGTTCCAGTGCCACCTGTCTTACTACGGCCTTCTCAATCATTGGAAAGATTTCCTCTCATCTCATGTTTTGCCTGCAGGACAGGAAGTGAAGGTAAATCTCCCTGGAGCACAGAAATCAACAAAGACCCATTTACTACTTTATCAAATTAAAAATAGGGCCCTTGTTAAAGCACCCCCTTACTCCAGGCTTTTACCAACTTATGCAACGGGAACATATCCAGTGACTGTCACATGGGACAGTACAGTGTTGCCATTAAGACTTTGGTTCAGGTTTCCTGCTAACATGGGTTAGTGGAGAATCTCCAGGATTCGCGGCGTTCGCCAGTAGCAAACATTTGGCCAAAAGGTTTGCACCAGAAGAAAAAACAACCTATAATTCAGTGGATAGCCTTTGCTCTGGTCAGCTGAATCACAGGAGCCAGTAATTTGAAGGAATGGATAACCAAAAGTGGGTGGGGGGCACACAGCAGCCATATTGTCAGTGTGTTATGAAGCTGGGAAAGCTGACAGTTCAGTGTAGGAATAGACACTGTTTTTACTTTAGCATTGACACATGTCCCCCATGGCAGTGCCCAGCTTCTCATACATTTTGTTTGACATTAGCTTCCTTATCTGCCAATGGTCAAATTTGCAAGACTGTTTGTGACCTGAACCCAGACAGATTCACTCATCCCTAGTTGTCACTGAGAGTAAACCTGCCCTGAGAAAAGCCATGCAGCTATCACATTAATTTCCAGCGCTCCTCGGCTCCATCGAGTGGCAGTAATGTTGTGTGAATGCTTTATTAATTAGCCCCTTAGTGTCCTTGTATTAAGTAGCATTAAAAAAAGGTTTTATATTCAGTGTTAGATTTAATGTGTTTAGGTAGGATAAAACAAAAAAAATACCTACTGTTGTTTCTGGACCATACTACAGGTACAAAAAACAAATAACGCACACATATGTGTTATTGCTGTGAATGTCAGGAGTAGGAGAAATGATTCTCCTACTTGGTGGTAGGTAATAGTAATGACAGGAAATATATAGCTACACTTAAAAAAAAATGTTTAACTCCTTTTCTTTTGATTAAAAAAAATATAATCAAGAGATATCCATTAAGAAATAAAGGCCCAATTTGTCCTGAACAAATCAAGGTATAGAGCACCTGGACACATGGAGTAGCTGCAGAGATCCTGCTCCTTTGATTTTTTTCTGCACTATGGTTGAAATTGATTGTCAATTAACCCCCATTAACTATTAGAAAATTGAACATGTGTTCCAAAAATGATTTTTTTTGAATGAAATTCTACTGGTGTACAGCCAGCTTAAATGTCATCCAGTCTGGCTTAGTCCAGCACTACGTTTGCTATTTGCTCGTAGACACTCATTAGACAGCTATCTTCAGTCTGTGCAACAAACTGCACAACTCGCAGCAGATTCATGTAACTGTCTGTAAGCTGTATAGGAATCTTTTGCTAAATTCTCTCATTGTCTTATTTTGTAATATTAAACCTTCCCTTTTTTTTTACTTTTTCTATTTATGGGGGCCAGACTTACTTTAACCACCTGATGACCGGGGTGTTAAACCCCCTTCCTGTCCAGGCCATTTTTCAGTATTCAGCGCTGCAGTACTTTGACATTTATTCCGTCATGCAACGTTGTACTGAAAGGAATTTTATACCATTTTTCGGGGACACATAAAAGTTTTTTTTGGGTGGTATTTAATCACCACTGGGGGTTTTATTTTTTACTATAACAAAAAAAGTACCAACTTTAAAAAAAACAAAACCTGTTCCCCTATGAAATGTTATGAAACAAATATTATCACCCCCATTTTTTGGTAAAATATAAAAGACGGGGTCACGTCGGGTAAATAGACACCAAACATGTTAAGCCTTAAAATTTCGCGCACCCACAAAATGGCAAAAAACTACCACACCCAAAATTGGCCATAGGCGACGCATTAAAAGCTTTCGTCACTCATCAGTTTAGTGTTATCAGTGATTAATGACCCTAAAATTATTCCACATGATCCGACATTCGCGGTGATATGTAACATGTGTAGTGCAATGTGCGCAATAGCCGTTTTAGCACGTAGGGGCCCCCGATGCATGTTTGCATGTGTATGTGGGGCAGGGGACTTTTACATTTTTGTGTTTTTGTTATTTTTTATATGTGATTTTATTTTTTATGCTACTTTAATTGTTTTCACTTTTTTACACTTAACTTTATTGCTATCACATAGGGGGCTAAGACATCAGGGGTCTCCAAGACTGCTGTTTCCTAGGGACCCCCAGAGAAGCTGATGAAGCAGAGATCTGCTTCACCAGCTTCTCCCTGGCTTCTGTAGCCAGGAATGACAGCTGAATGCGGAAGTGATGTAATATACATCACTTCCCCATTCAGAGTAGACGGAGATCAGAAGATCGTGTACTGCTCTCCTCTGATCTCTAGTGACAGAACTACTGTGCCGGTCCCGGCAGGGGGGGGTTTGGTGGCGCACACCCTCACAAAATACAAGCAATCCAGTGGCTCCATCACCGGCTATTTACATTTTAGGTCGTTTTAAAACACCCACACCTACAAGGCTCCGGTCTGGCCATTTATGTACGGCTGGTGGACGGGAGGTGGTTAATCATTTTTTTTATACTTTAATTTTTTTATTCCCTCATCTAGTGGTACCCCCCCTTGTACGGGTGCCTCCATGAGCTAGCTGGCTGCTGTGGAGGCTCACAGCTGTGCCCGCAACTAGCTGTGTGCGTCTAGACATACCCAGTATGCGTCAAACCACAGCTATGGCTTCTCTATCCTCACTACAGTTCCCCACAACCAGGAAGTTCAGGGAACCCCGAGTATCCTCCTGCTCGCGGCAGAGGATACAAGCGGCCACAGGTAAGTGTGTGGGGG
>NW_017306518.1:760583-761205 GCF_000935625.1 Nanorana parkeri | reverse complement strand
TGGGGTTGGGGGGGGGGGGTGGGGTTTAGAAAAGTGCTGGGTGTTTTTTTAGCTTAATGCAGAGAATGCAAAAAAAAAACACCCAGCCTTTAGTACCACTTTAAATGACTCAATGGGGTTGATTTAATAAAGACATAGATTGTTTCCTTTGCAAGGAAATGTACCCTTAGCTTAGTGAATGTGGTGAAAAAAACTATTTTTGCTTGCACATGATTGGATGCCGGAAGTCAGCAGAGTTTCACCTCATTCACTATACTAAGGGCAAACTTTCCCTGCAAGGTAAACAGCCTATTTGCCTTTAGTAAATCAGCCCCAGTTCTCACATGTGTGACAGTTTACTACAACATGGAAGAGGGCTTATTTCCCTCCACGTTTCTTATCACCAATATGGCGGTATTTCTTAAACCTGTGGAAGTCACGGCACCAAAATATAAAGGTGTCACACATAAGAACTACCTGAATGTGTCACCCATGTCGGACATGGCAAGACAACTACAGCAGGGCTTTCATGAATTTGGCTCCCAGACGTGGCTCATATGCTGCTCAAGTACGAAAAGAAAAGACTCCGAGGAAAAAAAACTGAGAGGGGAAATGCGTGAGGAGTGAATGGCATTGCACGGAA
>NW_017306518.1:716664-760546 GCF_000935625.1 Nanorana parkeri | reverse complement strand
TGACAAACTCATTAACAATTCATCAACACAACCTGTTCCAGCCGGCCCGTCTCCCGGGCAACCGGCGCTCGGAGCGCTGTGATTGGCCGGCGCGCACAATGTATCCATTGAGACGTTCCGTGTTTGTATCCATTCAGTAGACGCTTGTGGCTGGGCCGCGCGGAGCTGATTGATCACAGGAAGGAGCTTGGGCTGCGGGCTACGCCGCCATTCACTCGACTAATTGGATTTCCATTGAAGAAGCGCAAGGCGTCTAGTGTGTCAGACCTCGTTCCAACCCCGAGCCGCGCTCCTCTGTCCCTGCTCCTCAATGATAGACAAGCTCAGACCCGTGCACCCGACGGCAGACATGGCGCTCAGCAAGTCGGTGGCCTGGCTCAACGAGCAGCTGCAGCTGGCCAACGAGTGCCTCCTGCTTATGGACTGCAGACCCCAAGAGCTGTACGAGTCGTCCCACATCGAGGCGGCCATCAATGTCGCCATCCCGGGTATCATGCTGCGCCGCCTGAAGAAGGGCAACCTGCCCATCCGATCGCTGTTCACCAGGGGAGAGGATCGGGACACGTTCGCCCGCAGGTGCGGATCCGATGCGGTCATCCTGTACGATGAGAGCAGCAGCGAGTGGAACGAGAACACGGGCGGGGAGTCGGTGCTGGGGCTGCTCATGAAGAGGCTGAAAGACGAGGGCTGCAAGGCTTACTACCTGGAAGGTACCTACTGTGCCAGGGGCACTGCACACTGATCGCCTGGAAGTACACTGACATCCTAGATTAGGCTGATACCGTAGGCGGGGTGCTGGCACCCTAGCCAGGAGTGATTATGTGCACCAGTACTGGCACCCTGGGGGGCAGTGATGGTCTGCATCTGTATGGGCAACCTGGGTGGGAGCGACAGCCTGCATTTGTACTGGCACCCTGGGCAGGAGTGACTGTCTGCATCAGCACTGGCACCCTGGGCAGGAGTGACTGTCTACATCAGCACTGGCACCCTGGGCAGGAGTCATAGGCTGCACCAAGGCCGGTCCTCTAGGTAATAGTGATTAGCTGTACAAGTGATGTTACAATGGACGGGAGTGATGGTCTGCACACCACTGCTGGCATGCCAGTATTAAAAGGCTCTGTTAGATTCTACACAGAAATGAAGTTGGCACCCTAGGTAGGAGTGACAGTCTGCACCAGTACTGGCATCTCAGTGATCAGTTCTGCTAGAATGATAAAATCTTCCACTAAAATGCGTTGCAGGTGAAAAGCAGGCAGCGTATGCTAATAGCCGATGCTCATTAATGATTGTTTGGTGTGTACAGAAATGCAGTTCCATCTGTCCAGGTGAGCTGGAACGTAGTGACAGACTTTACCAATTGTCAGCATTTGTTATTGATAGCTGGTGTCCCATTATAAGAGGGGCTCATTACTTGATAGCTGGTGCCCCATTATAAGAGGGGGTCATTACCTGCAGAACCGGTAATTAGATTTTGTACAGAAAGGAAATCCAGCTGCCCGGGTGAATGGTTAGCACCATAGACGGGAGTGACAACCTACGCCAATAGCTGCAATTTATCACTCATAGCTGGCACTCCAGCATTAGAAAGGCTCATCACTCAGTTTTATTTCTAACACAGAAATGGAAAGTCCAGTGGCAATCTGTACCAGTGGCCACCATAAAATATCTGTTCAGTGTGGTCTAAGCAAATAGATTTTATACCACTCCATGCACATGAATTGGGATCACACCACAGTCTTCCTTTCTGTCATAAGTCAACCTGTGCAATGGCACAGAAATCGTTCTACGGTTTTGTAGTATATTAATAAAAAGCCTGCATACTTTGTCCTGACACTGTTGAAAATCTTGTGTAATGTAACCTAAATACAGTGTTTGTACATAGACTGTAATGTGGCTACCTTTTTGTATAGCTTTTCTTATATATATTTTATTATTGTTTGAGCTGTACCCATGGCCTTTGACCAAATAGCTGTTGGCTTCACAAATGTGCTAAAGCTAATTAGTTCCTTCCTTTGTGATTTGCTGCTAAGAAATCTGAGTTCACATAGCTAGTTTACTGATTATTGCCACAGAGATTATCAGCAGCCGTGATAAGTATATCTGGCCGTCATGTATTTCTCTCTAATCGCTGCCCAAGAGATTCATGCTTTCTCTTAAGGTGCAAAGTCTAACCTTTTATCTGAAAAGCACTGTATAAAATCGAGGTCATGCTTGTTTGCATTCCACTGATGAAGGACAAGAGGGTCTTATCAATGAAACAAGACTACAGCTTGCACTTTGTGCTCTTTGCGCTTTGTTCAGAGTTAAACATTTATTCAAAACAAGCTTTTTTTTTTTTCCCTGTTGATCTCTCGCAGCCTAACAATGTGCTCTAACTATACTTCTCCTTGCATTGCAGGTGGCTTTAACAAATTCCAGGCCGAGTATCCTGTGCATTGTGAAACCAATCTGGACAGTTCTTGCAGCAGCAGTTCTCCGCCGGTGTTAGGCTTGGGAGGCCTACGAATCAGCTCCGATTCTTCATCAGATATCGAATCTGACATCGACAGGGACCCCACCAGTGCTACAGACTCTGACGGCAGCCCCCTGTCTAACACGCAACCTTCATTCCCAGTTGAAATACTGCCCTATTTATACCTCGGCTGTGCCAAAGATTCTACCAATCTGGATGTTTTAGAAGAGTTTGGTATTAAGTACATCCTCAACGTGACCCCAAACCTGCCTAACCTTTTTGAGAATGCAGGGGAGTTCAGGTACAAGCAGATACCGATATCGGACCACTGGAGCCAAAATCTGTCACAGTTTTTCCCTGAAGCCATCTCTTTTATCGGTGAGTATCATTGCTGCGCATCTACCCCTTTTTATCAAGCTTGCATGCCTGCAAAGTCTTAACTGTGTGTTTTTATAAATTGTATTCCTCTGTAAGAGTTCCTTTCAAAGGCTTGATATAGCCTTGGACTAGTGAACTTTCATCCTCCGTCTAACACAGTGAGATGGTAATCCGAGCACTGCAGGAAGAAAATGTTGGCCGTCTGCCACATAGTACCTAATCTCCAAGCATTGTAGTGCATTTCCTCTTACAAAGGAACCCATTTTACAGCAATGTTGACATCCTGTTCCTCTTAATGGGTTGTCCCCTGTGACTTCCCTCTTTCTCTTATCATGACTGAATAAAGCTATTGTTGCTGGCACAACAGTTGGATAATTATTTGATTTGCCTTTTTTTCCCCTTTTGTGATAAGTATTCATTTTATCCAGTACAAAAGATTATAGCCATTATACGCTATATCTTGCTTGTCTGTTTGCTTCAGATGCTGGAACAAGTGACTGTCAGGCTTAGAAAAAAAATGCAGCACCCTCTGCAATATATGTAGATGTCACCATGCTTAACTGTTTAAAGGCCTTGCAAGTACAGAAAGAGATCCCCACTGATCTGACAGAAATCCAATCTGCTCCTGCCCTGTTGTTGGGTGACAACACTCAGCATTTGTTTGTGGTGTCAGCCCTCCCAGTGGTCTCTTGCTAAACTGCTCAACCACTACAACTTTCAGATCTCTGAAACAGAATTCTGTAGTCCAAGATAAGGACTTGGAGGGCTCTTTCAGATAACGCAGGACAGCTCTGAGTTTCTGACAAGATTATTTATTTCTTTGCACTTGTCAAACAAATATTAAAAAATTTGTTCCAATGATATACTAAACAGACCAAAAGGGTGCAAATAAGAGCAGATTTGTTGGGTTTACATACACTTTAATTTCCTGTTGGCACTACAGCTATGCTGTATTGTGTTTTCCTCATGTTTCAGATGAATTTGTGTGCTGATTTTCTATATGTACATTAATCTGCATTGCTGCAATGTGTTCTGATTTAATTTAAGCATGTTGGATTAAAAAAAAAAATTGTCCCCTCTTTCTTTCAGATGAAGCCAGAGGAAAAAGTTGTGGTGTCCTGGTACACTGCCTTGCAGGAATCAGCAGGTCGGTCACCGTCACAGTGGCCTATCTCATGCAAAAGCTAAACCTTTCCATGAATGATGCCTATGACATAGTGAAGATGAAGAAGTCCAACATTTCCCCCAACTTTAACTTCATGGGTCAGCTGTTGGATTTTGAAAGGACATTGGGACTTACCAGCCCATGTGACAATCGCGTGCCCCCTCAACAATTGTATTTCTCAACTCCAGGCAATCAAAATGTCTTTAAAGTAGATTCTCTGCAATCTACGTGAGACTGAACCATTGAAATGTGTTGGTGATAATCATTCCTATACAGAAAAGTTTCTTTCAGTCTGTCAAGTGTTTGACAGGTGTGTTACCGAGTTAGAAGGTAATAACCTGTGAATCAAAAGATTATTAAAGTGGGAAGAGTTGGCTGGTTGAAGTCTTCGGATTATGAAAAGAGGAATCTTGGGCCTCAGAATGAATTGGCAAGCTTACACGAGAGTACTGCCTTAATAATGCAGTGGCTTGAGATCCAAACAAGTAGTGTTGGACTGCAAACAATCCATATGTTTTGGATGAACAATTATATATTTTGCATATATATATCCTTGTCTTCTGTGAAGACCGGTTCTCCTAAAATTCAAAGGAGCCAAAGAAAGCATTTAACCTTCTGATGAATATGAAGTACTTGGATTTTTGTTTGTCTTTGTTTTTTCAATTTACAGAGTTCTGTAAATAGTCACTTTTTATATGTAGCACTGTCAATATTTTTGAATTTGAAAAGTAAATGAGGTGGACTGGACTTTACATAAAAGGGTTTTCAGAAAGTGTAGCAGAGTTGAATGATGAAAAGCACTGCAATACATGTCACTATTGCTTTAGCTGGGCCACTTCTTAGTGGTTCAATGGTAGCTGCAATGGCTAATATTGCTCTTCAGTGTCATGATATGAAGATCATGTATTTGTATGCACAGAAGGTTGTTCATTTACAATTGTAATGCTGTTTCACATTCATGTAACTTTGTTTGCCTGAGCTTTTGTGAACCACATAGTGGTTCTCACGTTTTTAACACTTTAATCGCTCTTAAACTTAATGTGAATTACCTCTGACCTTTTTTATGGAGCCGCACCTAATAATGCTATGGTATGTATGAGGTTTTTTTGTTTTCTTTTATCCTTTTTTTTTTTTTGGATTGTGTAAACTGGAAGTATGTGTACCAGTAACCTGCAAAGCTTAGATTGCACACTTATTGCCAATAAGGGAGATGCATTGTGCTCCCAAATGTCCACGGGGTAAAGTTTTAAGATGCAATTTATTATAGATCCTTAAATTATTAATAAATCACTATTTTGGTTATTGAACATATGTGCATTATTTATTGTGTGTGTGCTGTGCATTCATTGTGTGGTCGAACTACTTAAACCAAAAGGGTTATTCACAAAAGGGTGAAGAGTTTGGAGAAGTGAACATTGCAATCTAGGACCACATGGCTGAATTGGAGAATTGTTCCAGTTCAGCTATGTTGTCCTAGATTAGTCACTTCTCCAACTCTTCACCCTTTTGTGACTAGCCCTGCAAGTGTCAGATGCCACTTCCACATTTGCACTGCTACTGAACAGTCAGTCTCTTACACACTTACGATGACTTTCTACACAATTGCAGCCTTAATCTGCGCCCTTAAGTTTTTTTGAGATGGATGATGGGTATGTGGGTTTTTTCATTTTTTTTTTTGCTACTGTATATCACACTTGACAGAATACCATTGTCAGAAATTTAATCTTTTGGCAGTTTTCGACTGTGCAGTAGTATTACTGAGCATGTTGTGCCCTAACAAGCATGTAGCTCATATGTGGGGGGTAGGAGTGCTAGATGTGCAATGCTGTACATATACCACCCCCCCTTACACCTGCATTTTCACCATCCTTGTCTTGCCATTTATTGGCAGGTTTAGTGTATTTTCCAAATGCTTTCAATGCAAGGCCCAATAAAATTATACACTATAGTGTTGAGTAAAAGGTTATATATCTATTAAATATAATTACAGATCATGTTTAATAAGGCAAAGTACAATAGTCAGACCTTTCCATGGTAAATACCATGTGCTGTGTGGATTCGGTGTGGTATATGCAATGTGTTGCTATACCAGCACTGATCTGAAAAAAAGTGTTCAGTTACCCTAACATAGGGACTTAAAGTGACACTAAACTAAGTAAAACAAAAATGTATCTTTATTTGTGTAATCTCGCTGTAGATCCTCAAATCATCTCTGAATTCATGCCGACAGTGTCCTTCCTTCTGAACAGTGACTGCTTTTGTTCCCCCCACAAACCCTTAGATAGATATCTATTAGCTAATTTTGTATTGAGATTGTAGTCAATCATAGGAGTGAGCTTGGAGTTTGTAGCTACTTTATAACACACACACAGGGACCATGGGGAACAAAAGTAGCCACCCTCCAGAAGCAAGGACAATGTCAGTATGAATTCAGAGATGATTTGAAGATCTAGAGCCGGGTGATACACAAATAAGATACATTTTTGTTAAAAATGCATTCACTTTCAGGTATAGGTTTGTATTAACACAACAGCACCATGGGCATGGGCAGATTTGTTTTGGTGTTTTTTGTTGTTGTTTTTTTTTTTTTAAGGAATCTGTGTTTTAACACAAAGCAGTGTCATATAGGAGAATAGAGCCCGGTTTGCAATTTCAATGTTTCGGTCACTACATGGTAACAATGCTATACAAAGACTGCAGACCCCAGTACAGAAATGGGGTCTGCAGCCTAGATCAGCGGTCACGGACCTCATGGACCACTAAGTTCATCATTTTAAATCCCGCGGACCACTAATATGAATTTTGTAAAAAATATGTATTCTCATATTTTTTGTTTCCTCGTGTGTGTGTGTGTATATATGTATGTGTACACAACGAGAATATATTTATATATGAGGAAACAAAAAATAGAATATATCTATATATACACATACAGACATAGGTGCGGCTGTGCCTGCAGGAGTAGCAGTGCTGGTGGAGTGAGGGAGTGGTGCCGCCCCAGTAATAATATTAATTGTTCCCCCCTATCGAATCTGCCACTGGGGCATATGCCTCCTCCCCCCCCGGCTTCAGCACTGCCCCCAACCACCCCCGTACCTTCCCCCACACTGAGCCACTATTACCTGGCTTCTCCACACTTTTTCTATGTCCTGCAACCTGCTCAGTCTAGGTACTGACGAGATGCCCCACCTCCTGCAGAGCCCGCACTGGACTGAGAGCCGCGCATTCCTTGTGTCAGCCGCTGCTTGAGTCAGTGAGAGGCAGGCCCGGAGCCTTCGTGCTGCTTCAATGACGGCTCAGCCTGCACGGCATCAGAGGGGCCTGGGGACCACCAAATTTTTTTAGTGGACCACTGGTTGGTGACCCCTGGCCTAGATGACCCTAGCAAACAGGAATGTAGTTGCTACAGTTTTCATTGCCTTTCATACAGCATTAAATAAACAACAAAAATGGGAGTGTATATATTTGCAGAAATTTCACACTTTTTACATGATGCAAAACAAGCATTTTAGAAGCTGAACTAAGATATGAGATTAGTGGGGGTAGTTACTTTCCTATAGACAATTGACTTTGTAAGTTTAGTAATCTGGCAATCATTTAGGCTTCTGAAGGGGAAAAAAATGGGTAGAATAAGTGAACAGTAGCTTTCTACAGAGTTCAAAGTGCAGATGTTATGGCAAATGTTCATGGTGGTGTAGCTAAGCAAATGGCATTTTGTATAAGCCACTGAACAGAACAAGTGTTGAGCTTTGTGCCCTAAGGGTAACCATACATTGTGCAAATTTATTTCAGCAGGCATCCCTCAATCAGCCAATCGGAGGAGCTGGCCGGAAAAATCTTTGTATAAACAGACAGTGACCTGCTGCTGTTACAATACAATGCAAACAGTGAGGATTCCTAGATTGACACACTCGTAGTGTTGATGGAGGAGTCTGCACTATTTATTTCATTCAGCCTGTGGGTTGAATGAGAAAAATAGAGCACTGTATGGCCAGCCTAAGGCCCCGTTCACATATAGCGAATTGTCGCGCGATTTCCGCCGCGATATCGCGCATTTTTGCCGCGCGATATCGCGAGAAGTCGCCGGCCAATGTTATTCAATGGAGCTGTCTTAACTCCATGTCGCGCGTCGCTCGTCGCTCATCGCGGTCGCAAGTCGCTTCTACCGGACCCTTTTTTCGGCGAATTTTGCGCGATTTAACTTTTTTTTCTATGGAGCCCGACGGGGAAGGTCGCGCTACCGTCGCTGGAACGTCGCCCCGAAAGTCGCGCTATCCCGGCCGTGCGGATCCGCTGCAAAAGGTATGTCGCTATATGTGAACGGGGCCTAAGTCTTGTCGTACATTGCTAAAAGAAAACCTGCCGGAACATCTGCGTACTGCCAGCAACCTTTGTGGCCATTCACAAGCCCATTTCCAGGCAAAAAATATTTTTAGTTGTAGTTCACATATTGCTGTTTGGCTATTCACTCACTGCTGTTCGGCATCTATAAGAATAGGCCGAACAGCAGTGAGTAGCCTGCCGAAGGTTCGGCTCAGCCGATCCAGATGTTGGATCGGCTGAGTCAAACTCCTTCTGCACTTCGGGTCGGCCGAACATGCTGAGCATGCTGAGCTAGGCTCACTTCACTTCAGGTCGGTCTATCACTCGGCTGCCTACGGCAGCTTAGTGAATGGACCCCTATGTCTCCATTTGAGAGATTTCTTATCAATTTTTATGAGCAGCAGACAGATCATAAAAATGTGGGGGTGAAATCTCTTTAATAAAGTTACAGAATGTAATATAAATAATTTTTTTTAGTAGGTATCGAGGATTTAGAACATGTGTCAGGTTTATTGCCATGGATGTCCCTGCTGGAAAGATTTTTGCCTCAAAAAGACTGTCCAAATGACAGCAGTCAGACTGGATAACAAGAGATGCGGACACGCTAAAATAAAAACCCAACAGAGTTTCTAACACTGGTTGACTAAATAAAAAAAACTAGCACAGGAGTTGGGCTTTAAGTTATCTTAAACCTAATTTGCTAAAAGAGAAATCTGCTGTAAACATAAACTATCCATGGACCTGAGATAAAGAAGGATTGAACTATTGAAAGGTATTTTAATCTATTGGTAATGTATGGTCACTTCAACATACGTACACCTGGTGCTGGTCTTTCCAGAAGCAATAGCAATCACCTGTGGAGTACCATTCTACCTTCATATTTTTTTCTACACTACCCAATTGAGTTCGCAATCCAATAGTTATAAGGCTATGGTTGGCTCATGTCTGTGGCATCCTTAAAACAAAACCATAGTCTCTAGCAGGGTCCAAATGAAGCACAGCATCTTCCTGTAAGCACCTCCCACATACGCAGTTAATGTGCAGATGGTGGTCTATCAAAAACCCACTATGCACTGTAATTAAAACATAAAAACCACAGATGCTCCTTCCTGCTCTTCTCATCTTTTTTTGGCTACAGTGTGTGATGGGCAGCCTCAAGGATCAAAAGGGAAGGTAAGGGGCGCTGGTCAATTTTTTTTTAACAACTTGGATTTTGAAGATCCTCGGCTGCTGCAGACAGTAACATAAGGAGGTGTTTACAGTAAGATCCTGCTGCTGCTTTAGTTAGTGGTGTCTGCATTAGGTTTTTTTTCGGCATTTTTCCCTTTGTTTTCACCTGATGATACTGCCAGAAAAAACACTTCCTGCACTAGGGAGGCAACAATAAGGAGGTTATTTACTAATGAGCTGAAGGATAGCCCGTACAGCAGCTGAAGGCAGCTGAGCCAAAGGCATATGCTTTGGCTCGGCTGAGCCGAAGTGCAGCAGAAGCGTGGAGAAAGGTCGTCCGAAGGGCTGGCCAATTTCCACGCAAATGACAGCTGGGCGGAGCCAGCCATGATCTCACAGCCCGCTCCGCCCAGTTGTATTGACAGATCAGCGTCCCCAAATTTGAGGATGCTGATCTGTCACTAAACAATAACAATTGGGCAGAGCCAGCCGTGACGTCACGGCCGGCTCTAACAAGTTGTTATTCCTTGGCTGGGAACTGCTAGCTCCGCCGAATTGTTTTTATTTGGCCGGCATCTGTCAGATACTTCATTATGCGGACTCCGTCACATGCGGTCCGGTCAGCTTATGTGTTTTTTTTTAATTTTCTTTAAAATATTTTTATTTCACTTTCCTATTTTTTTACATTTTTAAAATAATTTTTCAACTTTTTTTTTCCATTCATTTCACTTATTTTCTATTCTGCCCGCTACCTCAGAGGTACCACCAGAATAACCGAGCCTAATGCTGCCGATCTCATACTGCCGTTCGGCCCCTATGAGAATAGGAGCGAATGGCAGCGAGTGAGCTGCCGGAGCTTCGGCTCAGCCGAGTCAAAGTCATTCTGCACTTTGGCTCAGCCGAACATGCATGAAATCAGCCATACAAGGCTGAAGTGAATAGCCGAACAGTGTTCGGCTCACTTCACTTTGGCTCAGTTATTCACTCAGTGAATATCCCCCTAAATCTGCACTGTACCTATGAAGGAGCAGAGTTGTCACCACACTAGGATAGAAAATGTGTTAGAAATACAGGACACCTTACCCTCTATTTGTCTCCTTGTAAACTGGTGAGGGCTGTTAACACTATTTTGAAGTGTATATTTAACAGACCAAAACAGAGAAAATAAGAAAAGTTAATTGTTAGGCTTTACATTAAAAAAGAATAGAGCTACTGATTTTGAGAAGATATAGATAGCATGGCTGTGATTTTCAGCAGGTGTGGCTTAGGTACACCATTATATTTTACTTTTGTGGTGGGATTTTTCCCATCTGACTCGAGTATAAGCCGAGGGGGGCACTTTTCAGCAAAAAAAATGGGCTGGAAAACTCGGCTTATACTCGAGTATATACAGTAACTATTTCTATTGTGCTTTGCTGCTAAAAAGAGAACTAGAGAAGAGAACACAGGGATGGTGGGTCATGTTATTATTTGCAGACGTTTATGCTCTGTATCATGCATTGATATTTTTTACATTTTATGTATTTCATTAAGGGAAACTCATGTTTAGAGAAATATGAGGGCTGCCATTGCTGAACTCTCATATTGTAAACAGTAGCTCTATGGCTTTCAAACTGATCTATTGGCTTGATTATTTTCTGATTCTCTGAACCATTAGAAGTTTTCACTTGACTCTGACTTACGAATTGCACTTTATTTATTAGTATAGTTCTTCATTGAAAGTACACATTCAAAAGTGAATAACTAACAAAACAAAACACTTAAGAGAAGCAGATGCTGAGTCCTGTGTTGCACAGTAGTTCTGGGGCAGTGAGGCTAAAAAGACTGTGGATCAAAGACTAAAGCTGGCCTATAGATTATCTGCTGATTTTCTATGGTCAGATGGAAAAAGTGCAACAGATTCCTCCATCTACGCTAAACTGTGTGTATGGAGGAATCTCCCACTGGGCCAAGCTTCAGGTCATATTGTTGTATTCAGTGGCAGTATGATCGCTGGATGGCAGTGAGATAATGTTGACATCATAGTGAAAATTCCTAAAAACATTCTGAACACTAGAACTGGATAGAATTTGCAATTGATGCAACAGATTGTCATGCAGGGGATAAAAAAGCAATCACTAAACTTTGCTCTGCTCTGTTTGATTTTCTTTTTTTTTCTTTAGTTTCTATTTCTTAGATCTCTATGTATTAAACTCATGTTAGCTAGATAGTCGACTTGGCATCAATGTCATGGATGTCCTCCGCTTCCAGAATATGTCACTATTATATTTTGTCTGTTTCCTGATAACTCCAATGTTGTGGAGGCTCTTTAGTGTACTAGAGTAATAGATGACATCTGATCTTTTGACAATCTGAAAATATGCTGTATGACATCTTGTTGTATTAATAGGCTTTTGTTTCATCAATAAAAATCTTATTGCTAAAAAAAAAAAAAAAAAGCAATCACTTTGCCCACCTTGATAAATAGGCTCCTAAGCAAATAACTACACTGCAAATCTGCTTGTGAATCTTTTATGTTGTGTACTACAGAAAGAACTATAGAATAGGACTGCTTCATGGCCAACCAGGTCAGCTTATCACGCATTACAATGTCTGAAACCAAACAAAGGAAGCTCTTTCGATATTGTGAGAGGCAGGTGTTTGAATATGCAGCAGTGTGCAGAGGATTAACGTTTGTAATAAAAAGTCTGTGATCCCTTAGGAATTTTTCCATCTGCATGAATGGTTTTCTAAAATGTGATCTGATCTATATTAAAAAAAAAAAGTCTTCTTTCACAGCACTATAAGGTGTCTCATATCCTTGTGTTAAATACATACCCCCGTTACGCCACTTGACAGCTAAGAGCTACAAGTCTAAGTGATGTGGGCATGAGCATTTAACAGTTTTACATCCAAAAGCGATGTCTGTCGCCATGTTGCAAAGGACACAATATTAAGTACACTGTGTCCTCAGCAATATGTTGAGGGACAAAGATTTTGAGATAAATTTGTCAAATGTACATAATGTGCATGTCTGCACCAGCCCTGGACTTATAATGTCACCATCTAGCAATGGATCAATCAATCCTGCCAGACTGCAGATCGATGTGCTGGCTGATGATGACTTCATGTCATCACTCAGAAAAGTCAGTTGCACAGAACTGGTGATTTGGTAAATAACCAGTGACACCAATGATTCCAGCTTCATGCCACTGACCACCAATGTAGGGGCAATTTACTTTAGTGAATAAGGTGACACTTTGATAACTTCAATCATCTATCAATGTGCAAGCGGAGATCCCTTTTTTTCCCTCAGACATGATTGGGTATTCAAAGTGATCATAGCATAACATAATTAAACTAAGTGAACACTCTATTCTTTAAGTAAATCAACCCCATAGTCCTTACCACAGGAAGAAGCCAATTGAACTACTGATATGTTTGTGGGATGAAACCATGACGGATCCACTGAAACACACGGACAATATACATATACTGTAGTAGGTGGTGTCCCAGGTGTGTTCCAAACTCAGGACCCAGAGCTGCTAGATAAGAGTGCTAGCCACTCTCCTTCTAATAATAAAACTTTGAAGAAGATACCTATTGTTAGAATGCCTTTAGACATAAGATATAAGTTGGATTGTGCACATATGGTTGAACTATCAGGTAATATGATTTTAATAGATATGCTCATACAAATTCATGCTCTTATTATTCGCTCAATGCTTGTCTATACCCTCAGTTCCATCCTTAAAAAGGGGGTGGCTGGGATGAGCTGTCAACATGTAACAATATCAGTCAATTATTACCCCAAGAATGATTGATCAGATGTGTCTTGTGTAATCTGAGAACCTTTACACAAAGACAGCCACCACATTGCCCCATCATTGATGTCAATGGTTGGTGGGAAGAATGGTATCCCTGTGTCAGTAGTCACTAGAAGAAATGTTGCCCCACCGTTGGTGTTAGTGGGAAGAATGCTGCCTCTATGTCAACAGTCAGTGGTAAGAATGGTGCCCCAGCATTGGTGTCATTGTGAGGAATAGTTTCCCAGAATTGGTCCCAGTGAGAGGAATGGTGCCCTGGCATTTATGTCAGTGAGATGAATAGTACCCTGGCATTGGTTTCAGAGGTCAGTGAGACGAATGGTGCTCCTTCATTGGTGTTCAGTGGCATTTAGCTCTATGCAGGTTCCATGTCCTACTCTGCTCCTCATGGTGATGTTACAGCCAGGACTACATGCGTACCATTGGACAAGAGACGACTCTGTCTCATAGTACCTCTGATTGTGTCCTGGGTGCTGGAATGCACTGCATATGGAAGCTCCCTCCTTCTCATTACAGGGGCCAGTTCACAGCAATGAGCAAGCTGTAATTGTGCTGTGGGCCATAGTTTGGGGACCAACAAGACATTGTGGAGAAATTAATCTTGACACTGAAATCACAGCTCTTCTCCCCTTATTTTCTAATGGCAGAAAATATTTGGCAATCTGCCAGCCTTCTAATTCTAACAGCAAGTAAGAAACCAACTGAAACCCGTCTTCAGAGTCTCTGTTGTGATATTTGAAGATTAATTAGTTCACAGTACCTGCAGCTATACACACCAGTGATGGCTTGTTTTAAAGCTATTTAATTGCTTAAGAATATTTCAAAACGTTATTGTCCATAGTCTGGGCACAGGTGCACTTTAGCATTAGGTGTATGTTTAGGTTAAGGGTTAGATTTATGTTGGGCCAGATTGAGAGTTTCTATAGAGGTTGAGTTTATGATTAGACAATTGATTAGCTGATTTCTTTTGCATGTGTTATTTAATTTAATTTGTTTGGTTTGGTTTCATGTGATAATTTACTTTTTTGGGTTTATTTTGGCTGTCAACTGCTACGCGTGAATTTAGTTTACACCAAGATGAACTGTGCCTAAATCATCACTTTGAAATCACATACTGCTATACATTTTAAAGTCAGTCAGCTACTAAATCTAAATTAGAACTTTATTTGCAGAAAAGCAATGTTTTTATTGTGTGCAATACATTTGCTGTATAATTCAGTTGAGGATTTTATAAGAACTGAAGACAATAAAGATACAGTTGTTACTGTGGAAAAATACATTAGCTGCACACAGCTGCCCTTGGGTAGCCTATGATGAGCCTTTAAACTATAATGCCTCATGACATGGAAAAACAGGTTATACATTGGCTGCCAGCCAATACGCATACAGTGCAAAATGTCCTAAATCTCCTACTTTGTCTATGCGGATACGCAGAGTGGAGGAGATTAGGAACATGGAGGACCTGATTTTGACCTCCCATAACAGACATATATGATTTGGTGATTATGTTTCTTTTTGTATCAATCACTATTTACTGGTCCTGAACACCATCATTTTCTATTACAGTAATGTTGTAATTCCCCACTTCGATATATGAAGTTAATCTTATATACCTCTGTCTTGCTGTTTTTATGTGCCATTGTTTGTTTTATTTTGTTTATAATAAAACCTTTAAATGAAGAATTTATATAAATAATATGAGAACATTAAAAAAAGAAAATAACAAAACAAATGTCCTATATGGTGTACTAATGTAAAGTTTTTACATAATTGTATTTTAGGGGTGCATTTGATATGCTACTTTACATTCAGGACATGAATGTCTGGTACAGCATTAAGCTACTCTAAAAAACAGAGAAAGTGACTTGCAGATAAATTTAACAGTGCTAATCTGGTTTTATAAGTCTTCCTGTCTTGGCATTCAGGTCCTGTTATGTTCAAAGTACAGATTTGCTAGCAGCTCTTGCCATTTCCTGTCCAGCTGTAGCTCAAGTTTTTTTCTTCATTAACATGGCCTGCAGATGATTTTAGCCAGAATTTCCTCTTTGTGGATTAATATTCTGTTTCCCTTGTAGAATCTGCATGGCTGTGTTCATAGAGTTCAGTAGAAATCAACAGATGGCTGTTTCACCTCTATTTCCGTTTGCTTTGCTGTGGGTTTTATTTTCTTTGTTAGACTATTTCTGAAATTAACAGTATTGGTGAAATGCCATATGCTGTTACCACAATGGAAAAGGAAAGGCTTTCAATAGAAGAAGACTATGCGGGGTCACAGTGTGAACTAAACCCGTTGAGTCTAAATGAGCCTCACGTTCACAGCATGCTTCTGGCTTGCACTTTCTTTAAACTAATTACCCAGTGTTGTTGCTTGCTTTATCGCCTCCCCAAAACACATTGAAGTTTTTTCTTTCTTCACACAGGATGTTATGCACATAATACTTCATGATTTACCTTTTTACGGCTGCTTCAACAGGCTTTACAGTTTTCTCCTAAAGCAATGTTTGCCTTAAACAGAAAGAACAAAAGGTAAGAAGGTAACTTGTTACACACTGTACACATGTTCATTACATTGGTTGACAAGTATCAGATCCATTTACATTAGTTTATTGCTTTCTGAAAGTGACAGACAAAGTGCTGTATTTTGGAATAATTATGGTAAAAAGTCACATACAATCATTGCGGCCAACTCTAGATAGTTTTGTTACAATATTGCATTATATGAACAGTAATTAGAGATCCAATGTAAAGATGGGCACTCATATGCAATTTGTGCGTGGACATGCTGTGCCCTTGTCTGCTGAAGATGAGTGGGGGTTGGATTCTTTTGGGTCAATCACTATTGTTCTACCTTTAAGATAGACAGGCACCAGAAGTATCTGAATGCTATCTAAATATCTGCTATCTAAATAACTTCTGAATGCTCTTCAATCACTCCCCTGTAGGCATACACATCAAATCAAATCATACATGCCTGGCCACCACTAAGCCCTCGTTCACACCTGAACGTTTTGTAGAGCGTTCTACGCTCCACGAACGCTCTACAAAACGCTCAAAAATATAAATCCCATTGTATTCAATGGTCTCGTTCCCACCTTGGCGTATTTCCGCCCGTCCCTAACGCGCTACAAAACGGCCCACGCCTGAAAAGGTACAGGTACTACTTTGGGCCGTTTTGTTGCGCGTTTCCATTGGGATACAGCCAAGTAGCCTGCAAATCGCGGTAAAAAAAACGCACGACAGACGCGCATACGCAATACGCCTAGGTGTGAACGAGACCTTAATGTCTGTAACAATCTTCAAAATAGAGATCCAATGTACAGTAAATATGCTCAAGATTTAACTCCTGGATGACATTTAGTTTGCTAAAACACTGTATATTATAAATAACTGCCATGTTTTTACTTTTAAAAGACACAATTTTCACCTTTTTTTTGTCTGATTTTAGGTACTCACTCCAGAGCTGGCTGCAGATCAGTATAGGATTGGTTTTCTAATAATGACAATGGTGAACAATGCCTGCACAATGTGTGTCAGCATGGCCCAATATGGTTGTCTGGCACTAGCTCAGACCATAGTTAGCTCTGAAGAATCAGTTTTCTCTCTTAGAATGACTGGCCAGGAGTATCTGCTGTTATCAAAAGCTGACCACAGATATCAGATAATGGTTGACATAATAGGCACTGAACAGGAACACTTGGGCTATGAAGGTGGAAAGGGAAGGCGTAGCTTCAAAGGCAATGGAGCAATCTAAGAGCAGGCGTATCTGCACAGGACACTACAAATAATGTGGTTATGGTATGTAAGGCTGTCTACCAGCAACTCAATAAAATAAATACTTCTAATTTTAAGTGCAGTTTTTCAAACTTGCAAGTGCATCCCACTCCTTCAGACTTCTGTGTGGAAAGTCAAACAATAGTGTAAAGATGGTTCAAATTCCACATACCATTAAAGAAAAAGACAAGCAACATATCATGTATTGTTAATATATGGTGGATATATAACTTTATGTTTGGTTTAACATTTCCTTGACCCTCATATTAACTTTTTACATGGTCATTTGAAGACTTTGATTGCAGCAATTCAGCTTTCACTATCGCCAGCCTTTAATATGTAATTGTCCTTTCATGTAAAAGGAGAGGATTAACAGACCTTACCCTAATTACCTGGAATTGTGCAGCTGTTACAAACTAAAGACAGAAAGCAAAAATCTCCCAGCTCCAGGAGAGAAATATATAGGCAGACAGACTACAGCCTCTGGTTCACATGTCTGCTAAGGTTTGGCTCCACAAGCCTATAAAACTCAAGTGATGATTGAACACAAACACCATTCACTGGAAAGGGCCATTCGTTAGGAAGTGACAGATGGCCATCACTCATTTTGTCAAATGACAAATGCAGTAGGAGAAGTGTGGAGGGATGTAGTATGTCCTGTTGTTGAACAGAGATCTTCAGTTTGGTTTATCCGTCAACAAGTACTGGAATTATCACAAATAAAAATATTTTAACCACTATCCATTTGCCCAAACCCATCTAATCTATGTTAATATTCAATACATTTATAACAAATATTAAGATGATAAACTACTAGATGCCCATTGCCTCATATTTCGGCAGTACTGAGGTAGGGTACAGGCTTTGTTTTCATATTATGAGAGCAAAGAAAAGACACAAATCATTGCCTTTATAACCAAAAGAAGATACACTATAAAAAGTTTCTATACTGTATGTTCAGAATTTAAAAAAAACTCCTTCTAACTGGATTTGGTTCTTTAAGAATAGGTGTACATTTTCCAAAGTAAGGGATAAGGTGTAAAGTAACTACAGTATATCATATACTATCTTTCTTATCCTTTATTGCAGAAGTAACCATTTTATAATGAGGCTGGTCCTTGCATGCCAGCTTGACTTAAAACCACTCCAGGAGAAGTAACATGTAAACAATTAAATGGCACTGTATTGGCTGACCAGTTTTAAATTGGTTTTCTGCTAGAAGTATGCTTAGAAAATAACACAAAACCATATTATACTTTGTGTGGATTTTAGGGGGATGTGGGCTTTGGTGTTTTGAAGCAAGTCAGACTGTCTACTACTAAGATTATGGAGATGATGGTTGTCAGGTCCAGATGATTTAACATGATTTGGACAACAATCTCATTTCTATAGCATAATTTGACTGCTC
This sequence comes from Nanorana parkeri, assembly GCF_000935625.1. Taxonomy (NCBI): domain Eukaryota; kingdom Metazoa; phylum Chordata; class Amphibia; order Anura; family Dicroglossidae; genus Nanorana; species Nanorana parkeri. Next base: position 742,073 of record NW_017306518.1, on the reverse strand, counting down.
TCAGGGCTAACCCTGAGATAACCCCTAAGCTGGTATCGAAAGATGGCGCCCGCTTCTCTGTCCTCCTTCCTTCTGCTTTCACTTAAATTCTATTTCTGAGTCACTACGCCTGTACTGCAAGAGGTTACTGCTCATTTATGTCTGGGCTAGCAGTCTTTTACTTACCTGATCTCTGCTCCCCTGGTGTTCGGTGCTCACCTCTCCCCTCCGCTCTGACTTGTGGACTGTTCTTCAGCATACACACATATAATGCAGGACTATGGGCTCTGTATTAGATTAAATCAGCGGGCCTCTGACCATCGGAGCAGAGAGGGGAACAGGATGCGGGTGCCAGTCCTGGAGCCTGTGGGTGTGGTGATCAGGTAAGTGCTTTTCACAATACCCCTAGGCAAAAACAAGCTGCAGAATTTTGTTTTTTTTTCATTGGAATAGGTTTTTTTGCTATCTCCCATTGATTTCCTGCTAAAATAGTGACATTGTAAATAGTTGTCATCGGAACAAATGTTACCATTGGGAGATTTTCCATCTGTTTCTGTGACAACTCAAAATTTTGTTTCTGATGACAATTGTGACCAAGACAAATACAACAAATGAATGTCCCTATTGGTGACTCAGTTAGCAGTTATAACCCAACAGTAAATCTAACCCTTCCCTAATCTATCTGAAACAAAAAAAAGTGGGTTTAGATGCATTTTAAGTGGTACACTCAGGCAAGTGGAGTATTAACGTTCATGGGACAGCTAGTCAACAGACCTACCTCCAGGCAGTTGGATCAAATCAGCATGATATAATGCAAAAATACCTCTACTGCCATTTTCTATTCTACAATAAAGCCAGCAAACAAGCTGTGTCTATACAGATTTCTTAGACTCAGAGACTCTTTCTTCAGACAAGATGTAGTAAACCTCTTCTAGCCTTTTCATTTTTCCTTTAAAATATAGCCTCCTGCTGAGTCCTCTAGTTCAATGTGATAGCTTGTCTGAGATAATGGCGGGTAGGCAGATTAAACCTATCATTAAGTGACTGTTAAGGAAGGTCAGAAGTTCTTTTGACAAAGTGTGAAGTGCCCAGTCACCTCCTCACCTCTGGGAACCAAGTGTCATGAACAGGTCACGAGGTTAGCACAGGAATGTAACGTTTAGATGCTTTATTATGAATCAAAGGCACAGCTCAGTTACCTTTGAAGTGTTGTTCCTTTATATATCCTCTGGGTCTCACATGTTCATGCATATCTAATATGCTCTGCATGAAATAGTAGCTTCATGATGGTTTCTATAGCAAATACACCCAAAAAACAAAAACCATATATATATATATATATATATACACACACACACACATAGCTGTGTGTAGAAAATAGTACAGGCATTATGTTTTGTATAAAGCACACTATACAGAACATGGTGTACAGTGGGTTTTGGTGGGATACTTGGTAGATTTTTGTTTTCTGTAGTGAATACTGTACTCATGGTGTGTAAAAAGGAATATTTGCTTGGGATGGGATTTTAAACAAACACGTGGCCATATACTGCTTGAATTTTGCCAGGGTTACTGAAGTCTTAACGGAACCTTCTCTATTTATTAATGTAATGAACTCAGGCTGCATACACAATAATAAATATGTTGCTCTATTGTGAAGGACAGATGATTGGAGCAGTGTGCAGGAGGGTACGTAGGACTGCTGGAGACCTGGACCCTTGCATTGTGTGTGAGAGCAGCCGTCTGACTCTCTAACTTATTGCCAGCATGTGCTCTTGTTGCAGCATATAGCTAGTAAACCCACCTGAAAAAAAACAGAATATGTATTACTGTATATGCTGCCTGACATCATTGCAGTAACTATATAAAAAGGGTCAATTGGGCTTTAAAAATGACAAAACACATTACTGAATTGATAAACATTACAGAAAATATTTGTTGCCCATCCGAGAGCGCTGTTTACATGTTTTTTCTGTATTACAGAAAACAAGCATCTTTCACCTTAAAGTGGACCTTAAAAAAATTGAATTTTACCAATGCATCCCTCTATGTATTATGAATAATAATAACATAGACATGTCAGGTGTAAAATGCTGTAGTTTTGAAATACTTACACTTGCAGAACATTCACTTCCTGCTTTGAAAGGGCAAAATTACTTCAGTCTACCAAAGCAATGCACACTGGGATTGCCTTGTCATGAGCCGAGCATTGCTGGGAAATCGCACCTGTAATCTCATGAGATCTCAGGGAAAGGCATTTTCCTCCCCTGAGATGATGTGCATGGTCACATGACCTTGTCACCTGTCTAGTCACATGTGCCAGAAATCCAGAAAGTAATATGAGAGCTAGTAATCTGCCCTTAGTCAATATGGCCACTGCCAGAAGACTGGGGAAGAAAATAAAAATAAGGAATGCAAAGAATACAAAGCCGGCAATTATGTAGAAGTATGTGTTTGTAGATTGTCAATACTAAATATTTCCAAAGGTGTGTTTGTTGTTATTTTAAAGATATGGGTAAAGGTCCGCTTTAGGAAAACCCCCCTTCCTCACCTGGATGTCATCCTTAAGGTATTTCCTTAGTGACACTTTTGCCTTTTGCCTTTGGTAAGAAAACTGACTAATGGCGATGACAAGCCTTGAACTTTATGTCAGGTCTTAGTTCACCTATGGACATATAAGGGCGACACATCAAAGCATAGCATGACTGTCCTCAGGCAACTTGATTGGCTGGTGTTTTACTCATCAGGAAAATCTACATTTATGTCTTTACTTTATCCTTATTACTTGTTCCAGCTCAGTGGCTCGGAGTGTACTAAAGTTAGAGGAATAGAATAACTGCCAGGCAGGTCACACTTTTGGAAGGAGGTCAGCAATGACAGCATCCAGATTTCTCTTTCTACAGGTTTCCCTAATACCTTGCCGATCAGAAACAACTGCAGTTCATATTTTCTGGTAAACTTTTTGTCACTAAACTCAGGAGTTAAATCTCAAAAATGCATTGTAGTACCTTATTAACAAAAATGTAGCTTAACTGTGCATTTAGAATCACTGATTTATAGCACAGATAGAGCCTAATATTATAGAGCTATTTGTTCCAAACTGCATACAGCTGTTTCAGTCTGGTTGGCCAACGTGAGTGTAGTGTTTGAAAACCATAGCTTCTTTGGACTAGTGTTTATGGGCCAACAAGATACAGATTGGTTCTTTTTAGTTTAACTCACCATAAGCAGTTTGGTTGTGCTTTCTTTTACTGAAAAATCACTCATAACTCATGTTAACAGTGCTTTAGTTTGCCCCATACCATTTCCCTTTATAATGCACTTTAGCATTAGCGTTTGATGTTTTTTCAGTGCCACACTCATCTGCTCTTACACCATGCGGACTGGCACGTACTCGTTGGCCTTACTGGAGCCTGGCAGGAAAAGGGAAATAAGACTCGAGTCATACTGCAGTCAGTCCGTGGGTGGCATCTAATGAACACTATAGAGATTAAACATTATACAGTGGCCAGTGTTTTCCTGCTTAGAGTTGACAGATGTTGACATTTCAGATTATGTAGCTACAGATTCAGGATTTTATTTAATTGTTCAGATAATTAAGTGATTTGCACTGAATGATTTCTGTCCTTGAAATACATCTGTGCTCCTACACTATCACATTCTGTTTATGCCATCAGCTGAAGTAGGGAAGAAAGGCACGACCATAAGAAAGCAGAAACAAAGCAAAATGTTATCATTGTTACTACTGTTGATTTATGTAGCATCAACATCTTCTGCAGCACTGTACACAGGGAGTTATTACAGGGGTACTATTATAGTAGAACTTGCTATACACACACACACACTCTAACCTCATAGATTCCTCTCCATCCATGCTAAACCGCATAGATGGAGGAATCTCACCTGTTGGCCCTTGTATCCAGACACAACCACAAGTGCTGGCTATCTGAATCAACAGTGATGTCATCTGATTGAATGCAGTCACTGTTCGGCCTACACTTTTCCACCTAAATCCTTTGATTTTGTAATTAACGTTTGTCAAGCCGGGTGGTTTTGTTAGGGCCACCCATGGCTTAAGTTTTGGGCCATTCATCATGAATCTGAAAAAATTTGAGATGTGTATTGGCAGTTTAGGAATAAAGTATACATGAGCAATTTGGAGTGAAAACCCTGTCCCAAATCGGAAAAAGAGGAAAGTATATACTTATAAACAAAAGATAAGGCAGAAGGAATTGCTCATAATGTTTTGGCAGCAGTAGTTGTTTTGTATGAAACTGTGTAGAAAACTGATGGAAAAGGCAGGGATAATCATGTGATAGGAGCAAGACATTGTGAATCAAGGTTATCTGCCTTTGTGGAAAATGAAGTTTTGGAAAAGCCAGTGAATGCTGTCCATCATGAACGAATGGTATTACTTGCCAAAACTGCAGGGAAAAGAGATAGGAAAGGGTAAGAAGCTCTGTCCACATTTTGTTGACATTTGCTTCCTATGTTTTTGCAATGCCTACTTACTTCCTGTCCATTTGGAAGTGAAAGTAAATGTTACCCTGTGTGGACACAGACAGCAATAAGATTATAAATTCTAGAAGAGTATAGCAGAGTTTGATTCTCTAATGGACTTTTATTCCTGTGTCCTGCCCTAAACAGGCAAAAAGGGGCAAAAAAAGGAAGTGAACGGCAATCTCAACAATGATACGGACAGCAATGAAAATGCAACAGAGGTTCTACTCCGTACACAGTCTATCCAAAACTAGAAAATAGAAGAAGCTCACAATTTGGATCTTAATCCCAGTCACAATAACACAGGTCCAATTTTAGGTGGAAGTCACTTAACCAATCGGCATGGTTTAGTGAGGAAATCCACACAAACACATGAAGATTAGACTAACCACTTTCTCCACCTCAGTGTTGCAATTTAAGCATGCTAACCATTTATCTACCATGCTGCCTCCAATTATTTTCTCTAGTGGGATGTAATACTTTAGAGCAGGGGTAGTGAATTAAAATTCAGGAAGCCCTGGTGAGAAAAGTTTTCATTGAGCAGATGTTTGAATCACTGTCTGGACAGAACTCAGTCCTTGTCCGTTCCATGGCCCATCATTTAGGCTGTATTTACACCAGCAGCTGCACTACAATGCACAGCTGTTGGTGTGTGTTACCAGGCACAGTGCTGATGCATCGATCGCGGTGCTTTGCACTGTATTTTTTTGTTAAAATTCCTCACTCTTGCCCTCCGTTTGCATGCACGTGCATGCCTTATGCGTACATGTTCATTCGAATCAGATGGAGGGGGTGGCAGGGTTGGTTTTCATTTAAAACGAAACATTATTTAATTTATTTATTTTTTAGTTTTATATTTATTCACCTTTTTTTACACTTAACTTTTGCTGTCATAAAGGAGCTAAGAAGCCCATATGTGACAGTATTTGGAGGTAACAGGTTCTCTTTATGGTGACATCAGGCATCTATTAGACTCCTGATGTCTCCCCTGTCCTCAAATACAAATGATCAAGCACAGGATTGTGCTTGATCATGTGTTTACCCAGCACTTCAGCTGGGTTTTGACAGTTCTGAAGCAATAAGCACTGAGAGCACAGTGCTACCAACTTAATTAATTACAGAACAGATTTAAAAATTGACTTTTCTTGGTATTCTCTCGCTCTCCATCCTGACACTGTTTGCCCTGGTCTCGAGCCCCCCAAGAAGAGCAGCGGACACGAAAATCATGGTGGGGGGTGCAGAGATGGATGGAAGTGAATGCACCAGCCTCTGGGGCCAGTGTATGCACTGTCAGCCAGCCATAACCCAGTGCAGGTTGGCGATCGTGGTTTCTGGACCGCGGTCCATCATTTAGAGGATATTCAGGTCTGCAAACATAGCTTAAAGTCTACAGATCACTGCCGAGCATGCCACAAACTTGTTAGCTCATTGAACACTCTAACTAATATCAAAGTTCATATATACACTATATTGCCAAAAGTATTGGGACACCCCTCCAAATCATTGGATTCAGGTGTTCTGTGAAATTTCCTTGCTACTAAATATTCCACGGTCAACTGTTAGTGGTATTATAACAAAGTGGAAGTGACTAGGAACAACAGCAACTCAGCTACGAAGTGGTAGGCCACGTAAAATGACAGAGCGAGGTCAGCGCATGCTTAAGCGCACTGTGCGCAGAAGTCGCTAACTGCAGAGTCAATAGCTACAGACCTCCAAACTTCGTGTGGCCTTCAGATTGGCACAACAACAGTGCGTAGAGAGCTTCATGGAATGGGCCGAGCAGTTGCATCCAAGCCTTACATCACCAAGTGCAATGTAAAGCATCGGATGCAGTGGTGTAAAGTACGCCGCAACTGGACTCTAGTGAAGTGGAGACATGTTCTCTGGAGTGATGAATCTTGCTTCTCTGTCTGGCAATCCAATGGACGTGTCTGGGTTTGGCGGTTGCCAGGAGAACAGTACTTGTCTCACTGCATTGTGCCAAGTGTAAAGTTAGGTGGGGGGGGGGGGGGGATTATGGTGTGGGGTTGTATTTCATGTGTTGGGCTTGGCCCCTTAGTTCCAGTGAAGGGAAATTCAATCTTTTTTATTGAACAGGGTTTTTCACGGAAATAACATAACACAATCACTGTGGAGATTTTACATTCAAAGGTTACATGTTGGTTACATGTTGGCATCTCAAACATGTTACATGTTTGAGATGCCATCACCCTTGCCAGGACGACCAGGCATTGTAGAATCGTTTTGTGGAACCATCTTGGTATGACATAACCCTCTCGTATTGGCAATGTAGGTTAACTATAGCTACAGTTTCGGACAAATTTGGTGCAACTAAGCTTTTCCAATGGCGCACTATGGTCCACCTCGCCGCTAGCAGGATGTGAGATACTAGGATCCTAAATTGAGGTGGGAAGCTTTCGATGCCCAACAAAAGGATCGCTAACTCGGGCGAGGGCGGCACAATACATCCCGTGGTCTGTGATATCTTCTGGAATACCTGGCGCCAAAAACTCCTCAGACATCTGCAGTCCCACAGGATGTGGTGCAAGCTCCCTATTCGTCCAGATTGTCTCCAGCAGTCTGATGTGGTGGATGGATACATTTTGCTAAGCTTGAGAGGCGTAAAGTACCACTGTAGGGCAATTTTATGCCCCAGGGTAGATAAGTCCGCACATTTAGTAGCCCTGTGAGTATATGCGAAAGCTGCAGTCCATTGCTGGGGTGAAAAAGAGGACTGGAGGTCCCTTTCCCATTGTTTTATCAGGTTGGATTTAGTGAACACTAATTTATTATTTAGAGCTCCATAGAACAGTGATATCCCTCTAGTTTGTGCGGGGCTGGAGAAGTAGAACTTCCCGGCTGAGCTTGGGATCCTACATTCTCTCAAAGAAGTAGATCGCAAAAGGTGAGCTAGTTGGTGGTATAGAAGCAAAGCCCCTGCCGGTACGCCAAATTCCTTGCGCAAAGTAAGAATGGGTTTCAGGCATTCCCCCTCGAACAGGTCTCTAACCATTATCAAGCCCCATTCTACCCACTTGGACAAATTACTAAAGGGAAGAAGTATGAGCAGAGCCCCATGGGGAACATCTAAAGACGTTCGGGTCTCCGCCATCGTGGTTTCACACAGTAACTGTTGCCATGCCAATAGGGAGGCTCGAGTCATGGGCGAAAGGTTACTTACCAATTCCCTGGGTAGTGCATGCGCAATCAAATAGATATGTGGGCTGAGTTTTGGGATAAATGACGCTTCCACCTCACACCACATAGTTGCTGCACCATGGGCCTCTGGGTTGTACTTGCCCCCTGGGCTAAAAGTTGCCAGTCAGCCCCTGGAAGGCGTCCACAAGGTTTGGGAGTGTGTCTATCGGAATCTTTGGCCATTCTTCCAGAAGCGCATTTGTGAGGTTAGGTACTGATGTTGGATGAGAAGGCCTGGCTTGCAGTCTCCGCTCTAATTCATCCCTCGGGACTCGAGGCCCGTCGCTGCATGGAGCTCTAGGCAGAAGCGTCCATGCAACGCGCCAGCAAGCCACGCCCTGTTTTCTTTAGTCCATTTTCTTACCTTGAACAGCAGTAGTCAATGCTGACATGCTTTCTAGATGTGGATTAGTTTTCCTATGTCTGTGGATAAATTGTTTACTACAGGTATCTATACAGTATAGCTCCGTCTATTTTACGTAGAGATTTACATACTATTCATCCACATCAGTCCCTGCCCTCAAGGGGCTGACAATCTAAGGTCTCTATCTCACATACTAGGTCCAAATAAGACAGGAGCCAATAACTCTACCAGCATATCTTTGGAGTGTACGAGGAAACCTACATAGACACCGGGGAAACATGTAAACACTAATGAAGATAGTATCCTGGCCCAGTCAGGATTCAAACCAGGGACTTCAGTGCTGTAAGGCAGAAAGGCTAACCACTGAGCCACTGTGAGATTAAAGGCAGAGTAACCCATGTAAAAAAAATTACTTTATAACTTATATAGTATGTGTTTTTTTTATTTGTATTTATCCATATATTTTATTATTTATTAACTTCACAAGTTGTCCAACAGAAACAAGTTGCCTGTTGTAACAGGGATTATGTGCTAGACCACCCATGGACTTTTTGACCTGCTTGAAAGAGATGTTATCTTAGCAGAAAAGTGTAGAGTTAAATGATCTAAGACGATCATTTGAGAAATAACAGCCATCCCAGTGTTGAGAAACCTCCCATTAGTTCCCTATCACATCTAGAAAGGATTTGGGAAACGTATTTGTATTTGCAGGAAGCTCATTATCAGTTCATTTGATTGACTTCTAAATGCCACCCAAGCTTGCGTCTCCTTTTTAAAGTGAGAAAGAATGTGCGGCAATGAATAGGAATTAAAGTGAAAATATTTTCTTATTGATCTGAGATTTTTATTTCAAAAGAAACTAAGCCAAGGTATCAATAAGAAACCTAGTATTGTAGAAAGATTATTAATGCAAAATGTCAATGACTGAACGTTTTCTTACAGTTGTTATTATAAAGCTTGTTGATATTGAGACAATTTGGAAAAATTATATATTTCACTCTAGCATCCTTTCCATTTTAAGGTATAAGGGCTTTGTGGCTTTTATTGTTGTGCTGGTAATTTCTTGCTCATTGTGCTTTTTGTTGAACTAAATAGCACTGTATAGTGATTGGCAGCTCTCTAATGTATCATTGTGGAGGGGAAAGTTCAGTTATACCTATGACTATGGTACCTATGGCTATGGTATCTAATAATAATCTGTAACCTGTGCCCTTTTGAATTTTTCATAGCAATATGAGGAGAACACTGCAGAATCAAGCAATGCCATAAGGCCAGTCATGTATAGCACTGCACAGTGGTCTTGTTAGTGGCTGAAATGAATAACACATCTTGAAACAAAACCTGTGCCTTTCCCATTCAGGGCAGAGCCTTAGGTTTGCTATAACCCCCAATCATCAACAGCATATTTAGTGAGCATGGGACTCTGTTGAGCTGATCAGTGCTGTCACAAAGGGACGTTATATGCAGTACATATCTGCAAAACATTCCCATTTTTCATCCTTTCTTATTTGGTCCCTTTTGGTCTTTTAAATATTCCACTGAAAATGTTTTGTTATACCTATTCAATAAGAGCTGTCCCGTGTCCAGTGCTCACTTCCCTTGTTATGCCAAGGAAACTAATTAGCCCTCCCAGTCCTTATCTTGGGAGTTGGGACTACGGGAATGATTAGCCTTTATGTTTGGAGATGGGAAAGTAGGTGGTTCTGTGTAGTCTCGCAAGAGAAAACTGGACAGGCCTGACAACACCCACAAGGACATTTCTGTACTTGCATGGTCTTTAAAGGGTTACAAATGTGCATTTATGTAGAGATGTACTGCATTTTTGTTTGTATTTTGCCCTGACATACATTTTAAGTCTTCTTGTGGGCTGACAACATTTTTGTAGACTGCGTGGTATCAATCCTGCCCAGATTTCTTTTGATAAACTACTCAAACTCTACCACTCTCAGATCTCTACAACATAGACACCGTAGTCCCAAGATAAAAGCTAGGAAGGCAAATTACTCTCCTTGAAATGACACAGAAAATGTGCCCCAGACCCTGGATAGCTTTGAATTTCTGTCGTAATTAACAGGAATTTATGCACTTATCGAACAGTATGGTATAATTAGTATAGTTAGTACAAGAAAAGGAACACCCCAAGTGTATGTTTTGTGTGGAGTGCTGTTATAAGCCGAAACTGTTGCTTTGCCTTGCATGGCCAAAGCACAAACTCTTCTACCATACCTTATGACATTAGTTTGAGATTGGAAGATATAGCCACTGCATGTCAATGCTGTAGAAGTTTGCATTATAAACATGCTGGTATTGGCTGATCATGCCTATTTATATCCTGTACAGACATTTTGACCTTTTCTTAGTGGCATAGTAGCATTCAGCTGGGACACACCATCCTGTCTAATTGATTAATCCTCAAGATGGAAAAGCCCAGGGTTATCTGCACACGGTGCAGATACAATGGGGGGAATTTATCAAAATGGGAGCAAACAAAATCTGGAGCAGTTGTCCATGGCAACCAATCAGCATCTCTCTTCAGTTTGCTCAGGTAAGATTTGAAAATGAGGCAGAAAAGCTAATTGGCTGCAGTGCAAATCTACTCCAGATTTTGTCTGTTCCAGTTTTGATAACCCCCCCAATGTCTTTTGACATATTATGTGGATTAGGTTACAGTCACTGGTACCTTATTTTCGTTTTTTAATCTGTCTTCATAAAAGAGTCCTGATAATATGGTGGAGTGATATAGCCTATACGTCTATGGAATATCCATAGCCAAAGGACTCACAAGCATCTGTCAAAGTGTATGAGAATAATCATATTCTAAAATCCAGATAGCTTTTTATCAGTGTGGATAGTTTAATAAAAATACAATTTCGGAATAATGGTAACAGTCTAAATTTCTGCAGGAAAAGAGATGTTTGCACAACAATGCATACTGCAGGCACGATGGTAAAATATCTGCATAATGAAATGCTAAGAAGCAGTTTAGCCCTTGTATATTTGGGTCTTTCTGCTGATATATATAAAAATGCAACCCAAATTTAAAGGCAACCCTCTATGTTAGGCAAATGAAATTCACCTTTGGTGGTCTTTACTTAATTCTCTGTAATGGAGTCATCCGCTGTCTTACATGCTTTGTGCTAACCTCTTACCAGTTATTTGAGAAGTGGTCAGTGTCTTATGACTATGTTTAGTAAACATTTAAACCAGTATTGCAGCTTTCCAGGCCTCCCTGGGTGGCTTAGTACATACAGGAACCACTTTTATTTTCTTTAACTCGGATTACAGAGAGGAAGCTATGTACTTTTTTTCCCCGTCTATTTATATCTTATGTCAGTGAGTAGAAAACATTGTGAAAATATAAACTCTGTCTCCTTTTTACATAACAGAGAAGAGCTAAATGACTCTTCCATAGGAAATATTCAAGGGTAGTCAAAGTAACAAAAACACAATACACAAAAAGTATGGAGCTTGACCGATATTCATTTATAGAACAAATGATCTCATGCAATAGGGTTTCTGGGCTCTAAATACTGAAGAGATTTTTGTTTGCAGACACTATTTGAAGGTTTGCACATATAGGTGTCAAAAGGTTCACATTCTTGTTGTGTGCCAAGTACTTTCTAGGCTACATATATAACAAGTGTACTGAGCCTGCCATTTATGAAGCTCTTATTTGGTGTGGAATTTTGTAAAGCTAAACGCTAGTCAAAGCAGCTAAATACACAAATTAAATCCATAAATGAGAGCTGTTTTATCTGCCTAAAGGATTTATTTTTCTGTCCATCCAGTTCTAAAATTTGCACAGCCTTGCCACATAGCACAATCCTACCTGGCAGGGTAGGGGACCTGATCTCTCTCTGCTGCAGTTTCACTTTTCCTCACTGGTCTCCCCATGCCACCCTGTGGCTTGACTGTGTTAGAAGAAACAGCACACTGGTGAGATCATGTCTTTGCCACTCTGCTCTCTCCTCTTATCAGCAAGCTCATTTACATAGTTACATAGTATTTGAGGTTGAATAAAGACATTAGTCAATCAAGTCCAACCTAACTGCAACTGTACTGCAACTCAGCTGACTAGCTGCTTGTGCTGGATCTCCCTCCCATTCTCTAAGCTCTGCTGTACAGTGGACCAATTTAAATGCATTCACTTACACTGCTTGCATTAAAGGAGAACTATGAGGTGAGTGATTTTCACTCAACCTCATAGTTCGAGCCGACGGTGTGACAATGAGACTGTCACAGGTCGGCTCAATAGATCAGGAAGTGAGCGAACACATACAGGCGTTCGCTCACCTCTCGATCATCTCCCTGCAGAGAGCCGTGGCTGTCAGTCACGGCTCCCTGCACGGATTATCCCCTCTCTGATCATCCAGCGCTGACTGGTGGAACGGACGGGGGAGGGGGCGGGTACAGCTGGCTCTGCCTCCAGATAGGCAGAGCCAGATATCACTCACGCAGCTGGGTGGATCTCGACAGTAATGTCGGGAGCCGTCCCGGCTGGGGCGGTCTCAGTATACCGCGAGCTGTAGCTCACGATATACTGAGCTTTGGGTCACGGGAGGACGCTAGTATATGTCCTCTAAGGGTCCTAAGGGTCCGCCGTGACCCTTAGGAGAACTATGGGGAAAAACACTTACCCCATACTTCTCCTTTAAAAAAAATAATACATTTAACCCTTTAGCTGCCAGCACCATATCCCTTACGGCGCTAGCTGAGGGCCCCTTTAAACAGACTCCCAACTGTCAGCTTTACACTGGAAGTGATTCTGCTAATGGTTGAGCTGCTGCCAGATTACTTCCATGGACTGGTAAACTGGTCCCCCTCCTCTTGCTTCCCGCGTTTCAGTGCCCCTCCTGCAAGCATGGGACTGGCATTGTGGGTGATGGCAGGTATCAGGGAGAGAGACCCAGTGAAGTTCTGTTCACCAATCTCCTCCCAAGTAAATGAAGCCGGAAGACGCGCTGATTGCATCACTTCCAGCTTTTCAGAGGAGCTGGGGAACAAGCTATCCAAGCCTAATGTGTGCTTGAACAGCTTCTTTGAAGTGTAAAGGTGACAATAGGGGTCTAATAGACACCTAATGCCACCTTGATCAGAAGCTGTCAGCACTAATATGTTATCACATAGGGGGCTTGTGAGCCCACCTTTGTGAAAGCAATGCAGTTAATTTTAAAAAGTTAAAAAAACAAAGTTAAATAAAATACATTTAAAAAATACCCCAAAAAATTGCTAAAAGCCCCTGCAAACACAGGTATACTAACATAAACACAAATTGGGTGCACCTATGTATGAAAACGATAGTTGGGCTACACATGTTAGATATCAGTGCATGCTCCAGAGTTAGAGCAATATTTCTAGGGCCAGTTAACTCATATCATGCATGTAAACATTTGTAACTGCCACCGTTTTATTCTACAGGTCTCTGCATGAAGGAAATATATCATTCCGGGGGGGGGGATTAAGTAAATTGCAGGCCTTAAATGTGGATTATAACAGCAAAAGGCAGCATTGATGTATGCCTTTTATATTTGCCAGGAGCTCAGTTTTAATGAGGACCTGATATTAAACATAAATTGTAGATATGCTGCACCCTCTCACTAATTGCTTAAACACGGTAAGTGTTGGAGCCCTGAAATATATATTGGTTTGCGGACACCTTGAGAGTTTGGTAGACTGTTGGTTTTCTGTCGTACCATTCGTTCTCTGCCATGGCCAGGGGCAGACTCTGTGTGAAGTAAAGGCATTCAGCATATCATAAACGTGAACACTCAGACAACCCAGTCATTGAAGTTGCTGCCTGAAGCTGGACCTAAAGTCATCTTTGGGTGGTCAGATTGTGCCTGCTTATCCAGCTTTATTGGCACCAATGAAGAGATTGCACAACATGCTGTGAATATTGCAGATGTTGAGTGAATGATTTATCCTTCTGTGTGGCCGGTTCAACCTAGGGACAAAGGTTCAGTACCCAATCAATGCAATGATTTTAGTTTCCTATACTTCCTAGTATATTGTTTTCTACTAAAGACATGTTAATTCATCTTTTTTGTTATCTTTTGTTGTCATTTTTTTTTCTAATGGGACCCAGATTTCTCATGGATTAAAGCTGTTTATTTAGGGGTTTTAAAACAGTAAGCTGACTTCTTGCGCCTTTCTAGTAGGAATTTCCCTTGGGCTAAACACTGTTAGTGTGTCTTAACAGATGGCCAAGGGGGAATCCAGCAGGAACTAAAAAGCTACCTAGAAAACAGGATATTAGTCTGTGGCTTCAGCTCATTGTTAATGTCCCTCGTAACAGGAAAGTTCAGTGATTCTCAGAAGAAGGAGGGAGTGGCAGTGAGGTGTAAAGAATGTAGTCTGTTCTCCCTTTAGAAACACAATGGCAGTAACATCAAAACGGGGTCACTTCCAGTCACTTATTGACATTTTAAATTTGAAAAACAACCACACCTTTTAGTTGTTAGCTGGAAGCAGTCATGTTGTCTCTGTAATGTTCCCTTATAGCTCCAATTTGCAAGCTCTTTAGATTGGAAGCAGTCTTGGTTGTTTTACTTGTTGACTGTGAGTAATTTTTGTTTTTGCCGTGGTTAGAATAAATGAGTGATCACAAGATTAAGTGTAGTTAATTGCATTTGTTATGTTGAATGTAATTGTAAATTACCTAGAAAACATGATACTTTTTTAATAATATGGTTCTGCCACATAGTCAAACGTCACCTAAATGTATTTGTATCACAAAAAGGCCAGTTGAAACCTTTTGATTTATAACTTTATTTCAGTCAGGCTGCCTGTACAGTAATAAAATTGCTTCTCTTTTCTATATGAATTAGTTACTAGGTGCCACAGAAAAATCAAAATACCCTTTAACCACTTAAAGACCAGGGTGTTACACCCCCTTCCTGCCCAGGCCATTTTTCAGTATTCAGCGCTGCAGTAATTTGACTGACGTTTATTCAGTCATGCAACGCTGTACTGAAATTAATTTTATACCATTTTTGGGGGACAGATAGAGCTTTCTTTTGCTGGTATTTAATTTGCTATATAACAAAAAAGTACCCTAAATTGTGAAAAAAAGGAAACATTTATTATCACCCCAATTTTTTGGTAAAATATAAAAGATACGTCGAGTAAAAAGACACCAATATGAAGCCTTAAAATTGTGTGCGCCCGCGAAATCGCAGAAAACGTCCACACCCAAAATTGGCCATAGGCGACGCTTTAAAAGCTTTTACAGCTCATCAGTTTAGTGTTATCAGTGATTGATGGCCCTAAAATTATTGCTCTCACTGCGACGTACGCAGCGATATGTAACATGCGTGGCACAATAGGCGGAATCGTCGTTTTCGCATGTAGGCACACCCAACGCATGTTTGCGTGTGTACATGGGGGGACAGGGGACTTTAAAAAAAATCTTTTGTGTTATTTTACTTTTTTTTTTAATTTGTGACTATTTTTTCTTACATTTTTTTATACTTTAATTTTTGTAAAACTTTTTTTTAAACTTAACTTTAGTGCTATCACATAGGGGACTATGAAACCCCCTATGTGATAGCCAATTCACATGACAGGTCCTCTTTATGGAGACATCAGGGGTCTCCAAGATCTGCTTCAGCAGCTTCTTAGTGGCATCTGTAGCCGGAGAGTGACATTGAATGCGGAAGTGATGTAATATACATCACTTCCTGCATTTGGGCACCGGGGAGGAGATCAAAGGGATATTGTGTACTGATCACCCTTTTAATGGCCTGTGACAGAGTCGCTGTGCCGGTCCTAGCCGCACCGACCAAAGCGGATCTCGGGACCGGCAGCAATGGCGACGGTGGGGAAGGGGGACACACCCGCACCTAATAAAAGCGATCGTCGTCTCTAGAGACGCCCGATCACTTGAATGTAAACAGCCATCGCTGGCTGTTTACATTTCTGACAGTTTCCCCACCCGTGTACGTGCTGGGCACTGCACCCGAGTGGGGGCAGGGAAAGACGTCTAAAGACGCCCACCCGCTCCTTTAAGGCTCCTGTCCGGCCGTTCAGGAACAGCCAATGGACAGGAGGTGGTTAAGTACATAAAAGAGTCGCTCCTGGAGCAGCGCTGTTGATTGGAGCAATGTTCAGGGCAGAGTGTCAGACCGCTGGAGAGTCGGGTTGATGCGCTGTTTGTGAGAGCAGTAGTCGGACTCTCCTGCATGCTGCTAGCCCTTGCTGCAGCATTTATCAGTCCCATTTTTATTACTGTATATGCATCCTGATTGTATTTCAGTAAAAAATCAAGAGGGATCGGTTGCAGTGGCGTAACCAGAGGTATGGGCGCCCGGGGCAAAATTATCCGGCTCGCGGCAGGCACCCCCCGCCATCTATGCGCCCGGGGCGAACGCCCCCCCAGCCCCCCGGTTGTTACGCCACTGATCGGTTGGGCTTTTAAGCAATTTTTAGCATCCATATTTTTGGTTTGCTTATGTCATTTTAGTTGTGTTTACACACCTTTTTTGCTAGCTCAGTCAACATGCTGTGTAATAAATCAACAAGTTGCACAATAATATAATACAGTCTTGTACATTACCCGTCATACAAATGATTCTATGAGCAACCTCTTGAACAATACATTTTAAAGCAGGCTTATATATTACTACTGATACAAGAGACTTTATTTGGTCTGCTTTTTCCTTTAAGCAAGGATTTTTGTACACCCATACAAGTCAGTGGGGTTGATTTACTTAAAGGAGAACTATGGGGTGAGTGAATTACACTCATCCCCATAGTTAGAGCCAACGTGTGACATTGCAATTGTGTGTAAAATCTGCGCTTTTGGTGTTTCCTTTCAATATAATGTGTCAGTAGCAGTGAAAACAAGTGAATCCTAAAGTCACTCTCTAAAATCTCAAGACAAAGTCACTGCGCTAAAAAAAACGTACAACTTATACATAAACAATAAAGTGCCTAGTGATTGTCCCAACACAGTATGTAACCTCCCCTATAGTTACGTGTGACATTGAACTACGTCGGCTCTATTGATCGGGAAGTGAGCGAAAACATATCACCAATCCGCTCACTTCCCGATCATCCGCTCACTTCCCGATCATCTCCCTGCAGAGAGCGATGGCTATCTAAAGAGGCAGGGCCAGCAGTCAATCAGCCAGCTGGATCTCGGGATCCGTCCCGACTACGGTGCTTTCAACGTATAGCGGGCAAAAGCATAATATTACGTCCTTCCGTGACCCAAAAGAGAACTATGGAAAAGTTATCCGTTAACATCCCTGGCGGTATGATTAATCCTAGTTCATTTTATTACTTCATTGCTGTGCTGTATGTATATAGGCCAATGCCTTGGCTGGCGCTTGCAGAAAGTGTCAAAAAATTTTAATCGATCGAAAAATGTTTAATCGATCAAAAAGATTAACGATGAATTAATTAAGAAATTAATCGTTAATTTGCACATCCCTAAAATAAACCTTTCACTTTGAAAAGGAAGTGGCATTTTGCAAGGGAATTTTCCCTTAGCTCAGTTAATGTGGTGAAAATTCATTTTGCATAGAATACCCAATCATGTGTAAGGAAATAAAACAAACTGTACTTTTGCTTGCATATGGATAATGGGGCAGAACTTCACATCATATTCACTAGGCTTCACAGCTCAGTCTCACTCAGTTCATACACTCCCAGATCCTCCCACATTTTTTCTTCCTGACCCAGCCAACATTAAAGCATACCCCTACATAGCACACAATACTTGATACCTTTCTGTTTTGGGAAGTCTCTGCATGATGTAATCTATAAAAAATACCCCCAAACATATATGCAAACTTAGTTACCAACACCGCGTATATCTTTTCACCTTTAATCAGTATAGGGTTGTCAGAACAATTAAATAACGATTGCTACATGCAGAAACATAGTCACGTCTTTCCCACTATTTATTCTTAAACTATCCAATTATGTTGCATACATTGCAATTCTCTCTTACTAATAAAATTACTGACTTTTCTGTTTGATTTGCATCTCAAATAAAAATGTCTCATTAGTATATACATTAAAATAATTTGAATTATACAGTATATTGGACAAGCATGACATTTGCTGCAAGACACTAGGTAATAACGCCTAACCATGTCCAAAAATATGTGCCAGCTTTTTGGTCACTTGAATGCAGAAATAGAGTCCACCTTTGCAGATATTATGAATGGTTATCAAGCACACCCCAGCTGGGTCTGCAATAATGCCCTGAGCACTTCAAGGTTCTTTGAACATAGTGTCATGATGTGCTGACTTGAATAACACATCCACTGTTTGAGCTATGCTAAGCCATTCAGTCCAATGGTTTCCCCTGACATGAGCATTGGCATAAAACGTTGGAAAGAGGCTGAAACAACACAGGCACTGGATGCCCTTCTGCATTCATTCTGTCAACTATAACAGGGTTATTCACAGAAGGGTGAAGAGTTTGGAGAAGGCAAGGGAAGTGAACAATCTAGGACAACAGAGGTGAACTGGAAAGTGAGCTGAATTGGGAGAATTTTTCCAAATCAGCTACGTTGTCCTAGATTGTTCACTTCTCCTGCCTTCTCCAAACTCTTCACCTTTTTGTTAATAACCATGTTAGTGTCCACAGTTACTGATCAATGGCAATGCAGTTAGATAAGGTTGTTCATAGACAGTGAGATCTCTTAATGACAGCAACTGAAATTGAGAGATCTGGACACACATTTGATGCAGTAACCACACTTCTAGCATCCCCATCAGTTTTTCCTGTTGGTGCATGTGCTATGAAAGGGTTGATTCATTTTCCTTTGAGTAAAGGGATGATTCTATATGTATCTTATCGATTGCTATCACATTGTCAAATGTCTGCTTAAAGGAGAACTATGGGGTTAAGTATTTTCCCCATAGTTCTCCTTAGGGTAACGGGAGGACACAAACTAGCGTCCTCCCGTCACCCTAGTCTCAGTATAGTGCGAGCTGTAGCTCGCGCTATCATGAGAAGCCACAGTATACCGCGAGCTGCTGCTCGCGCTATACTGAGACGCCGCAGCTGAAGCGGATCCCGACAATTATGTCTGGATCCGCCCAGCTGCGTGACTGACAGCTGGCTCTGCCTATCTAGAGGCAGAGCCAGCTGTCCCCTCCCCCCGTCCGTTCCGCCAGTCAGCGCTGGCAGATCGGAGCGGGGAGGGGGGAATCCAGCCCCTCCCCTGTCACGGCAGAGAGCCGTGACAGGATTGAGAGGTGAGCGAACGCCGGTATGTGTTCGCTCACCTCCCGATCTACTAAGCCGACCTGTGACAGTCTCACTGTCACAGGTCGGCTAGAAATATGAGGTGAGTTAAAAGCACTCACCTCGTAGTTCTCCTTTAAATACTGAATACATGAGTAACAGCAGTGAATGTGCACACAGGAGTAAGATGTACTTATTTTTTTGCCCATACTTTAAAGTTACCCTGTCAGCACAGGGTTACTTGTATGCAGGGGCGTAACTAGAAATCACAGGGCTCCATAGCAAAATTTTGTATGGGGCCCTGTGACATCTAGTTATGCCCCTTGCAGAGCCCACTTGAGATCCCACGCAGCCCACCTGAGGGTGACCCTGCAGAGCCCACCATAGACTCTCTATGGTGGGTTCTGCAGGGTCAACCTCAGGTGGGCTGGTCACACTCCTTACCTGTATGCCTCCCCTTCCTGCACGATCGCTGATGGGCCCCGCCTCCTCCTCCATCGACGGGCCCGCCTTCTTCTCCGTCACCGCGCCCCGCTTCTTCCTCTGCTGCTGACCACGGGCCCTGCCTCCTCGTCGACAGAACACCGGCAGCCGCCGCTGCTGGCTTTCATTAACTCCGCAGCGGCTGTGAGAAGAACGCGCTGCTGCACAGATCACTGTCAGTGATCTATACAGCAGCACATTCTTCTCAAAGCCGCCAGTGAAAGCCACCAGCATAAGATGCCATAGCGACCCAGGCGGCCCGCACGGCATCTGGCTGGGCCCCCCTGTGCCCTGGGCCCCATAGCGGCTGCCTGGGTCGCTATGGCGATTGTTACGCCACTGCTTGTATGCACAACATACCTGCAAAAAGAAGTCTGCATATACTTATCTTTATGGCTTTTTTTCTTCTAAAGCCACTACTTAATTGCTCTCCTGGCTGCTGCAGGTATTCTGGGTATATACCTGCTTCCCCTGCCACTCACTGTGTTTCTTTTCCACTGGCTTATACATCAATACAGTACATAAAAACCAGCGGGAGGAACCACAGTGAGTGACAGGGGAAGCAGTTATTTGACTCCTGTGACTTGGAGAGGACAGTTAGCAGTGAAGCGGGCTGCCGGAAAGGTACGTATATGCAGCTATGTTTTACAAACAAGTGATCCTGTGCTGACAGGGTCTCTTCAAATAAGACACCCAGTACATTCAGTGCATAGGCATATCCACGTGGGATATGGATGTGCACGTTTATGCAGCTACCTGTGTGAAGATTAAAGGCCAGCTTGCTCATCTCGCTGCTGATTAATTTCTGTGCCTAGCTTTTATCACTGTTATGGCAATTGTAATTACAAAAACAAATGTCTGTGCCTTCCACTCACCCCTTGTTAAAAAAAATAAAAAAATGCATTCACAGACCTTTGATGCACCAAAAACCTTTTTCCCATTGCCTTGGATTTCTCCACATTGGGAAGTGTTTGCAGCCTAGACTACATTTGGACTTGGGTGCTTTCCATTCAACTCTATAGCCCGGAGCGTTGGCTGTGCACTAGAACAGAGATACCTGGCTCCGCACAGGCTGTATACAATGCATGGTGTGTTGGAGGCCGAAGCAGTGGGAAGCAGGTCCACACTGGACCTGAGAACTGTGCATACATTTGCTTTTTATAAGAGGCATGGAGAAGGCACAGACACATTTCTTGCTTAAATACACCTAAATTTTTTAAAAAAGGAAACATGGTGGGTACCCTATTTTTCCAGAAAATCATATGTTAAATGCTGGGAAAAAAAAAATATTCTCGTCTGTTTACTGTGCTTTATGATCTTATGCAGTTTCACCAAATCCTGCATCCTTTGTGGTATTGCACAAAAGATCAGCACACCTAGGGTCACCAAAGAATTGTGTTTCAGAAGACAGCAATACTTGCACATCAAATGGAACCTGGCTTTTTTTCATTTTTTTTTACAGAGAACCAAGTCTTTGGGATTGCCTGCTTCACAAAATTCCTTTGTTTAAAAAAGTAGCAGACAAATGACATCAAAAAGTCAAAATAAGGATGACTACTGTGTAGAAATTTTATGCAGTTCTATTGAGAAGGAAAGAGTAACAAAGTGTTATTTTAGGAATGGTTACATGAGTATGTAAAACCAAATCTTCTTTAGAATATATTTTTACAAAATGTAGTGTCTGTGCTACCTAGGTTACCTTATTTGAAGGTCACTGGTGTAGTTGGAATGAGAATAGCATAGCATTAATACCTTAATCAGCTTATATTACTTCTGGAGCTGACAGTGACCATAGATATTCATACATTACCTACTGGTCTGACTGCATGATCCTAAGAATCACAGTACAGTATCACTTTCTCTTTAGACAGCATTTCCTGTTTCCGACGTGCATGTATAGGATATTATGTTAATACAGACTGCACAGACATAATTAATGTAACATTGTAAAGAAAAACCATCATATAGGAAATGCCATTAGGAAACTACTCTGGGTCTCTATTTTATTGAACCAAATGAATATTTTTTCAACCTCTGCAACTCTGTTGTATAACTATATTCCACGGTTCAGTGCACTTTAGGCCCCATATTTTACCAAGGACAGTACAGCGGGCTACTGATTTATTCCTGTTCAAGTAGTTGAAAGCAGTAGTGACTCAGATTGTTATGAGAACTTAGAACTTATTAACCCACATGGTCTCTATTCACATATGGCCAAAGATCTACATTGAAGGGTGTTTTTTTAGAACACAGTCTGACTAATAAAACATCTTTTTTGCTGCTGCCAGTATTTCAACCAATGTCCATCGAGTTCAACCAATGTCAGAACAATACCCTACATGAACCCAGGCAACAATTATGTTCCAAGGCAGACACTTAATTTTATATGGGAAAAAAAATGGGAAAGCTTTCATGGGATGGAAAAAAATGGGAAAGCTTTCATAACCATGCAATAGCTATGTACAGATCTATGAGCTTTTACATTATGGGCAGCACAGAGGCGTAGTGGTCAGCACTTCTGCCTTGTAGCACTGGGGGTCCTGGTTCAATCTCAGTCAGGACACTATCTGCATGGAGTGTGCATGTTCTCTCTGTGCTTATGTGGGTTTCCTCTGTGTACTCCGGTTTCCTCACACACTCCAACGACATGCTGGTAGGTTAATTGGCTCCTGTCTAAATCGGCCCTGGTATGTATGCATTAGAGATAAGGACCTTTGTAAGCTCCTTGAGGGCAGGGACTGATGTGAATGTTAAGCACTGCATAAATTGTCGGTGCTATATAAATATTATTGTTAATCACACACTGAAAAAGCCTGGGCACCACTATGCTTGAGAATGACTTTGTAGTCAAATGATTTTCATTAAAGGAGAACTATGGGATTAGGGCTTTTCCCCATAGTTCTCCTTAAGGTAACGGGAGGACACAAACTAGCGTCCTCCCGTCACCCTAAGCTCAGTATACTGCGAGCTATAGCTCGCGATATACTGAGACGCCGCAGCTGGAACGGATCCCGACAATTATGTCTGGATGCGCCCAGCTGCATGAGTAATAGCTGGCTCTGCCTATCCAGAGGCAGAGCCAGCTGTACCCGCTTCCTCCCCTGTCCGTTCCGCCAGTCAGTGCTGGAGGATCGGAGCTGGGAGGGGGGAATGCCGGTATGGGTTCGCTCACTTCCTGATCTACTGAGCCGACCTGTGACAGTCCCATTGTCACAGGTCGGCTAGAACTATGAGGTGAGTAAAAAGCACTCACCTCATAGTTCTCCTTTAACTGTTTGTGGAGGTAGAGAAAAAACAATTCCAGGCAAAGTTTTTCTAACATGATGTTTAAACAGACTTTTGATGCCAGTCTTAGATTTCCATAAAGAGAAAAGGTGATTTTGTCTATGCAGAGACAAGCAGCTGATCCACTTGACTGAGCCATTGAAAGCTGCACATACTCACCTTTTTCCCCAATTACCTGTTCGGCTTATAGGGAGCATGTGACTTAAGGTGGCCATACACGAAGACTTTTGTCTTGCGATGGTTGTAAAGTAATTGAAAAAACGTACGATTCTCCCATCTTGGACAGGCAGATCATACTTGCGATCATCGCAAGCCCGCCCTGCTGACTGCAAAGCTGAACGGCCAGTGTGCGCGTGCGCACACCCGCCCGTTCGGCAGTTGTCGAACAAGCAGGCCACTAACCAGCCTGCTTGTTCGACGGAAGACGTGCGATCGTACAGAAGAAACGGTCGCACGCCTTCCATACACTTTGCGATTATCGTGCCATCACGGGATTTCCCGCAATTATTGTACGATAATCGTACAGTGTATGGTCACCTTTACTTGTCTCCCTCTCATGTGGCAGCTCTGGATTTAGCTAATTGGCTGCTCAGGCCCCAAGCAATTATTCAGGTGTGCCACTGTTGAGGGAGTCTGTAGCTCTTCGTAAGCTCCAAGTCATGACTTGGAAATAACATAGGGCTTCTCTTCTAGTAGTGAATGGAGAAGCAACAATGTGGAATAAAGAGGACTTTATGCAGTGGTGTGGCCAAAACTCAGGCCTACCTTAACTCACCCTGCACACTGCATATGGCACCAGAAACCCTTGGCTGACCATACTCTGATATCTGACATGGACATTTTGATCTGGCATGCTGAACATTTTTAGCTGAACCCTTTTGTTTTACCTAAAATTAGCAAAAACAGGTTTGCCCTCTCTTTAACGTTGACATAAACTTGAATACTTAGGTAACCCAAGTAGGCAGATTTACGTAATTAGTTTTTAAAATTATGCTACTGATGGTTGGATTATGTCTACACCTCTGCCTGTTCCCTATGTCTATTACAAGCTTCAGAAGTGCTCTGCTACAAATTCCTCTCTTTATGTCTGCATGTATCTATGTCACTGGTATAAAACGATAATTTAGGGTTGGCCAAAAGCAATAAGTAAGCTCTTCATTAAAACTATAGTGACATATGGCACTAACCACCTGTGGACCGGTATGTACTGTATATATATATATGGCCAATCTGCAGCCCCATTGTTCCAAGAGGATACACCTGTACTTCCTCCTATGGCCATCTGTGTGCGTGCGTACTGAAGCCGCTGCTCCCGCTGTCATTATACAGTGGAGAGCCAAGACTTTTGACATAGTGCTGATCAGACTGGCTCTGTGTCCTGTGATCTCTGTGATTGGTTATCACATTGATCACATGGCAATGTTTACATTGCCAAGCCCTCCCCTTTCTCTTACATGAGAGAGTAAAGGTAGTAATGAACTGACAAGTCATCTGTTTATTACTTCCTAGTGAAAACAAGCTTCCGCAACAGCAGCAAAAAAACCCAAACATTTCAAATAATTGCACATTAGACATGAGGATGCTGAGGGACATACCACAGCCGGAGCAGACGGGGAGAGAAGTGAGTCGTCTTTGTGGCAGGACTGAGGATCAGGTGAGTGTATCTTCTTTATTTCCACCCCTAGAGAAAAACGAGCACATAACCCTTGCAGTGTGGGGGCAGCCCCAATGCAAAGTGTTAATTTGAAAAAACCTGGAGTTCCTCTTTAGGGCAAAATAGTAAGTATTAAGATATTACTTTCCCATAAATCCAAAAAAAGAAAGGGTTTATTCACCATATTAGTATACCTGATAGAGATGTACAAACCACTTCATAGCACAGGTAAAGCCTAAATATAGAACAATTTCACCAGCTTGCATACAGTTGCATCATGCTGATTAACCATTTTTAGCTCTTTTTTTATATGAAAACTATGACTTTTATAGATTACCCACAAAGAGGTCATAAAAGGAACATTCTGTACTAAAAAGCCTGTAAATGACAGCATTGCCTCTATCATTACATGTGGATCTCACATATCGCTATCATGGGATTTGAAATGTACTTGCATCATTAGAAAGGGCTATTTATCATGGTCTATGACATAGGGAAGCAGGGTAAAGGGGCAGCCTCCACCCTCAACATTTACAAATTGTAATAACTTTTTACGTGTTTGGACACCTCTGCTCATTTGTGGTCACATTCAGTAAAGGAACTCCAGGCAAAGGCAATGCAGGGGATCTTGAGAGGAGTTTGAAGATTCTTCCTTCTTCAGATAATAACATGACATCATCTCTAATTTCTCTGCATATAAAGCAGACAGCATGCAGCCCCCCCCCCCCCCCCCCCCCCACCAC
>NW_017306518.1:708711-716572 GCF_000935625.1 Nanorana parkeri | reverse complement strand
CCCCCCCCCCCCCCCCCCCCATAGCACATTATCGCTTTAGTTACTAAAACAATCATGAGGTGAAGCTTGCACATAAGGGTGTCATCATTCAGGTGTGCATGATTGTGAAACCTGTATGTCAGGACTACAAGGCATCCTATAGTAAACTGTAATAGATTTTGTAATTGTCACATGCAGTGTACAGCGCATACCTACACCTGCTTAACACCCAGCTCCATTCCTCCGAACAGCTTTATTGCTTTATTTCTTTTCAGGCTGCTTTCATTTGCAATGGTTTAAAATGATAATAGTCTTAGCGAGAGCCAAGGAATAGGTTGAGAACTAGTGCTAAGACCTGCTAAGTATAGCGTGAGAAACTCACATGAGCTTATGCCTAGATGACTGTTCTATACAGTATATGAAATGTGGGAATTGTTTGAAAAACAGGGAACATCTAGATTGGAATCCAAACCATGCTAAATCACCATCACTGTAAAGGTACTTTCAGCAACATACTTACTCACTCACTTTTTTTACTTTATCATTCATTCATCCACTCACTCCTTCTCTTCTGTCTCTCTCTCCATTTCTTCCCTTATTAATCCATTCATCCATCCATCCATCCACTCAGGGCCGGATTTGCTCTCCCTCCCGCCCCAAAGCCAGGTTCCACAATGCGCCCCCTCCCCGCCAACCAGCCCCCCCAATCAACGAAGAATGGAACTGGATGGCAGGGGCGGCAGGGTTAGTTCTAATTTGTTTTCTTTATTTTTTCTTACTTTTTTAATCACTTTTTAATTTTTATTTATTTTTTACATTTTTAGCTTGTTTTATTTATTTATTTATAATTTTCTATCTTATTGTTGATTTATTTTGGCAAAGGGAGGAAGGAGTCCCAAAGACCAGTAGGTGCGGGGGAGGGGACTGCGCACATCGCCGCAATCACTTGTAAACGAACGGACGGATCCCCCACTTACCGCCCGGAACTACATGTTCCAGGCGTCGGGGGACTCCACGGCGCTGCTGCCCCTCTGCTACGTGCCGCCCCAAGGCCGGGCCTCGGTGGCCTTGTGGGGAACCTGGGCCTGCATCCACTCCTCTTCTCACTTCCTTTCTTCCAATCCATCAATTCCACCCATCCACTCACTCCTCTTTTTCACTCTGTCTCCCAATATTCCCGTATTCATTCATATAGTCTCTTTCTCTCTCTCTCTCTTTCTCTCCCTCTATCTCCCTCTCGCTCCACTCGCCATCCACCCGTTCCTCTTCTCTCTCTCTCTCTCTCTCTCTCTTTTGCTGTTTCTTTTTCCCCGTTATCCATCTATTCATTCATCCATCCATGAATCAATCAATCAATCACTCCATCCATCTATCCATCCATTGACTCACCATCTCTCTTTCTTCTTCTCTACCTTCCTTTTTTCATCTTTCTTCCCCTCCATATAGCAAGATATATCCATTATATAGGCACCCTTTTGAACTGACAGAATATACATTACACATAAGTACTTCCGAGTGCTTGTTTACTTCAGTTGGTTAGGTTTGTCAGTTTTATTGTAATAGAAGCAAAGAAAATGAGCCGGGGGCATAAGAATGCAGGAAATAATACAATTTGTTCATAACGCCACAATTATCCTCATTATTTCTCATTCTAGTGGCAGTTCACATAACTTCCATTAGACAAGATTATGAAAAGTACTCTTTTGAAATCTGAATTATTATTGAGGTAGGTTTACTGAAATCCTAAAGTAACACACAGCAACAGACAACTAATGCCTTGAGAACAGCGCTGCCATTAAATTATTTTCACACTTGTTAAATTCAGATTTATATAAAGAGTTTATTTTCTTTCTACTGTTGTACTTTCTTCTGCCAAAATGATTTCAACGCATTAGCACAATCTGTCAGTGCATCCGATTCAGGAAAAGCATAAGCAGAGGTGCCAGATTTTGACTTGCACATAGAATCTTATGAATTGTGTCCATGGAAACAGACTAAAAAGTAGAGCTGATAAAAATGACTTCTGAACCCTAGTTTTAACAGAAAACAAAGATAAGCAAATTTATAGTGAAGGAATCCATTGACCCACTTGCTGACGTTATCCAAGGCTGTTTTACATTTTCATTGCCCATAGCAGTATTACCCATTTATCCTCAGGGAAACCTAAACTCAGACCTTATTTCAGAAATCACAAACGTCTTGTCAGAATTTGGGCTACATTTAGAATGCAACCTTAGTGCCCTAAACTGAATTTTTAGAAAGGCTTATGATTGTAAGCTCTCACGGGCAGGGCCCTCCTTACCAGCTTTTCTTGATTTGTATTGTAATTGTAATGTCTTCCTTATATTGTAAAGCGCTGTGCAAACTGTTGGTGCTTTATAAATCCTGAACAATAATAATGTGCAATAAATCTTTTTTTTATCAGTCCTGTTTCTGGGAAATGTCTGCTACTGTGTGGTTTAATACTTTTTTTTTCCATCTTCAGCAATGGTATTCTATCCTTTTTTTCAGATACTTGTTCTGTATAGCTGTCATTTTATATTTGATTACATGTACTCTTAACTTGGTCTATTAAACCAATTCTCCTTAGAGTAGAGGCACCTAAGAGGGATTCAATTGCAATTTCTAATTTCAATAATGAGGGCTGCAGTATATCTGCCGCCCTGCCAGAATCTGCCGCTCGAGGTAAACGCCTTGTTTGCCTCGCGGCAGATACGCCCCTGACGAGGCCACAACATGAGGTTGGACAAGAGGTGGTTTAATCTTAGATTTCACTATCTAGATATTAGATATTAGATAGGGAAAATATGGAATTCAGCTAGAAGTATTGATACATTCAAGAAACTCAATTTCTCAGTTCTCAAAATATACATGGGAACTATTAGAGACAGGCTTTGTTTTTTTTACGTCTTGTCTACTGGACTAATACTGCTTACCCATTTATATTACACTATATATATATATATATACTGTATATATACAAAATACACACACACACACACACACAGTATATATACTGTACATAGGTTAAACTGGATGGAACTGTGTCTTTTTTCAACCTTACCAACTATATATCTATGTTTTCAATGGTTTTTACAGCTGGCAGACATTCCTCCTTCCCTTTCTTTCTTTCAGAGCTTGTTTTATGATGGTCGGGGGGGCTTGGAGCTCTATGGGGCTGTGGCACCCACCGTCTATCCTACTTGTGCCATTTTCTCTTACTTTTTCCATGGTAAGGCTGCCACCCTTTTAAATTTACAACGCTGTGGTTCAGTGTCTATTGCTGATTTTGTTTCATTGTGATGTTCATTTTGAGTAGGATAGTTGGGCAGATTCTGAAGCTGCCCATACACCTTGCGATCATCGGACGAAACTTTTCGTCCGGTGATCGAACCGTTGTACGATTTTCGTACGGCAGCCCCATCCTTCCTCGATTATCACAAGGTTGGATCAGCAGTAATTAAAGAAAGCACCTGGACGAATTGTGGTAATCGACCGCACATATTTTCGTCTGCGCATGTACAGTGTAGATCGTACGAATTTTGACATACGGAAAAGACACCAACCTTGCAAAAATCGTACGATCGACCAAAGTTTTCTAACCTTCTGGTTATTCAAAAGTTCATCGATTGTGCAGTATTTGCGGTTGTAAGCTGCCCATTAACCTTACAAATATCGGAAAAAAACGCGACCGCATACGAAAATCGGCCGATATTCGTTAGGTGTATGGGCACCTAAAACAGCGACCAAGGCTAATAGTGTCTATTTGTATTTCTACATCTTTTTGGACATTGAGCACCCAACTTAGGCCCCTTTCACATGGTCCAATCAGGAGGGGAACCATGCACGGGCATCCGTTTACATCGGGTTACCCATGATCTAGCACAATCAGGTCTGGAGAAATGCATCTGTGATCCGTTTATTTTTCCAGACGTGACTGGACCCAGAGGTAACCAGATGTAAATGAATGCCTGTCCATTTAGATCCAGCTGTTTTCTTGAGCTGTAAGCCATAATCATCACAATTATGAGAAATCACGGCTTGAACTATCTTGATTTGCATGTAATGAGTCAATCTCATATACTAGTTTCTCCTTTTAAGTTGCATTAGTGAAATAAATGAACTTTTGCACAATATTCTAATTATTCGAGTTTCACCTGTACTAATGTCAGGCTTCTGATCAGGCCCACCTGAAAAACTGACAGGCGGGCCTGATCGGAAAACCCGTGTGAAAGGGGCCTTAAAGTTAACCTGTACCCAGACTATGCACACTAAAGCATTTTCATATTCGAAAAAAGTAATTAAGACATTTAAAACATTTTAAACACACCCACATTCACCCCTTTAACTATAGTCATATAGTGGAGAAACTCATCTTCAAAGTTCAGAACAGAGGCACTTATATGTAGCTGTTTACTATGGAGAACAGATCTTATGTAACCCTCTAATGTAAATATACAGCAGTGTTTTTAGACTGTTAGAAATGGACTGAAACCTGACTTTAGAGTCTTTGTTGTGATCTTTGATGACTTCACATTAAAAGCAGATTAAACGCAAATAAGGGCTTATTTTATATCTCTTTTACTGCTTGTTAAGATTATGTAAATACTTTAATGTCTATAGCTTGGGCACAGGTGCACTTCTGTATCATGAAAAATCTAAAAACAAGGATTCCTGCTGCTGACAGTATGTCAGATTTCTATTTTTTTATGAGAATGATAACACTATTATACAATCGAAAGAATATTCATATACTGAATGCAGCAAGCAGAAAAGCTAAATAAGTAATACTTAACATCTATTACTTGCCATTGCAAATGTGGTTAAAAGCATATTTGTGAAACCAGAAGGTGCCTTACCCTTTGTTACGTTTAATTATTGTGGTTGGCACAAATAAAGTCGTTTTTTTTGTTTAAGGATAACTGCAGTTTAAGTATACTGTATCAATTCTACTATTAGTCCCCTCATTAAAGTAATATATGTTAACACATACCTCAAATGCAGACTTGAGTGACTTATTATTATTATTATTATACAGGATTTATAAAGCGCCAACTTATTATTGCATTTGTGTGCACAAGACAGGGCAGTATTTTCTTCTTCCTGGCTTTACAAAAAAAAATATCCTATCATTTTTCTATGATGAGCAGGGAGATGGACAGACCATAACTCTTTATGGCAATGCACCAACACGTGTAGCACTGCAGAAGCACCAACTCTCAGTAGGATGCAAACCTGTCTAGCCCTACACAGGCATGGGCAGTCAGAAAAGGCAAAGGTCTGCATGTGAGATACAAGTGGACATGCCTATAAGGAGACAGCCTGAGGTTGTTGCCTCAGGCGGCATCTCTTTGGTCACGTGGGGGGCGGCAGGCAGAGCAGCATGTCCACTCTGCTGCACAATGTTTGCAGGTGGGTAGGTGTGTAAGAGCCTTGCACATCTCCCCACCAAGCTCTTAATGACCAAGGATGCTCTTGCCAGCGTCTTCAGTGACCTCACTGAACTGGGTGGTATGCCAGCCAGAGCCGGGCAGTGAGATGCACCACCACCCAAGCCCCCCCATCCCAAATGTGCACCACCAGTAGCCCCCTGGCCTCAGGAAATAGGCTAGGGACACCCCTGTGAGTGGGTATAGGATTTTATACATTCAAACTGCACTTATCTTTAAAAAGAACTGGTGGATTTAATTAAAATATGTTGCCATATTATAGATATTTGATTTGTAATGGTAAAATATTACTCACTGAGAGGTCTATGTAAAATAAAAAAAAGTGTTTTACAGCAATAATATGATTGAGCTAAATTGTAGCACTGTAGTATTTTTACTTATTTACCATGTTGATTATATGCCTAAAACAAAAAAAGAAACAGGTTTATGTGCTTCTCTGCAACTGTAGTAGTACTCAGTTCAAAGGGATAGCTAAAAGTCATGGGGCCCAGTACAAAATGTAACGCCTTCACATGATTTCATAAAAACACATTTGACTGTCCCAATTAGCATATAAGTTGCTGCCTTTAATAATAATGGGTAATATGTCAAATGCTTGCAATCCCTAGCTTTAAACAGCAAATAAAAGAAGATGAGGGATATAAGAACATAATTTTAAATGCTACTTTATTGTGTACAGAAAGAAATTGAGCATTGACTACATGGCCCATGAGCAACTGTCCAATCAATACCCCCTGTAGTTACTCTTTAGATTGTAGACCTGGCTGGACCTGTTGGAAGCAATCACTATTGAATGTCCCATGGTGTTTTTAGGTGTATATACTGTGGTTCCTGGAAATAATAAAAAAAATGTACAGCAGTGCGAGATGTAGTTGTCGGTGAGCATCAGCTGGACCCTTAAAATCTTGTACGTTGTAAGTAACAGTGTTCTTGTGTGCTAAGGCAAACTCATTTTGAAAAGGGATCTGTTGCCAAAGTTGGCGGCAAAGTGCTTAACACCCTTCACTTGCACCAGTGGTGCTGTTTATTTGATTAGCACAGGGTACAAAAGCTGCATAGAACTGTAGGTAGTTTATTTTCTTCCCACAGTTGTAACACATTCAAAATTGTCCAAAGTGTGTGTTTGTCTACCTCTTCTTAAGTCTGGTAGAGACATTACTTTGTATACTCCTGTAAGGCCGAGGGTGATGTGAAAGGTTCAGGGTATGCTAAAAAGCTCTGCAAAATATTTAGGGATACATGAAGACAAGAAACTTGAGAGTATTTAGGCAGTTAGGAACATCAAA
Source organism: Nanorana parkeri (assembly GCF_000935625.1). Taxonomy (NCBI): domain Eukaryota; kingdom Metazoa; phylum Chordata; class Amphibia; order Anura; family Dicroglossidae; genus Nanorana; species Nanorana parkeri. The sequence continues at coordinate 709,857 of NW_017306518.1, read as the reverse complement.
TTCAGAAAAGGATAGGTCAGAAGCTAAAAGACACATTTCAGTGTCATCAGTATATTACAATGCTAATTACAAAATAAGCTTGAGGAGGTAATAGATGGAGAAGGTGACCCCAGTGTCATGCAACACACTTCCTGTGAGTACAGCTCAGTGTCTCGTGCAATACAAACACTCAGTCTCCCACGCTCTGCATGTACTCCTGCACCACTGACTGCCTCTTCCTCTCTGTCCACTCTCTTGATAGGGCTGTTATAATCCACCTGGACAGTCTGGCCTGGCAATTGGCTGCACCTGGCCCCAGACTCTTAGAAATCTCCAGAGACCCAGATCCCAATTATACTCCAGAATACCTGGAAAGAACTGGAAACCAAGCTCCTTCTCTGTAACACTATGGGGTCTATTCACTAAGCTGCCAAAGGATCTGGCCATAGCTTTGGCTGATCCTTCGGCTAGCTTCGGCCCCAGGACCCCTCGACTGAGCCGCAGTGAAAGCCGAAGCTGGCCGAATGGCAGGCTATTAGCCGACCGACAGCCTGCTTCTGACAGCTGGGCGGAGCCAGATGTCATCTCACGGCTGGCTTCGGCCACTTTCAGAGAGATCAGCATCCCAGGTTACCAGCTAACCAGGGACGCTTTCATACACACTGATAGCGGCCTCTCCGTGTTCTCAGTGTGTAATGACAGATGGCGTTCCTGGTTACATGGTAACCAGGAACGCCATCTGTCATTACTCTCCTGGACGTTCTGGGAGTCTAATACGACTCCCGGCCACCCGGGAGAGAAACACTTTCTCCCAGAAAGGTTCACTCTGCTCGATCGAGCAGAATAAACCTTTCCCTGCTTGGTTTTTTTTTTCTTCTGACATCAGAGCTGTTGGCTGCCGTCAGAATAAAAATAAATAAATAATAAATCACCATAGGAATGCATAGCTAGATTCCTATTGGCTATTTAAATATTGGCTATTTAAATTTGCAGATGGAGAACCTGCAGTTCTCCATCAGGTCCCCCTCTGGTGATTGACAGCAGCAGAGGGCGAGTGCAATAGCTAGTTTGCTATTGGCTATTGCAAAGTGAAATAGCCTATAGGAATCTAGCTATGCATTCCTATGGTGATTTAAAAAAAAAAATGTTTATTCTGACGGCAGCAGA
>NW_017306518.1:691374-708511 GCF_000935625.1 Nanorana parkeri | reverse complement strand
AGCATGAAAGGCCTGCCAGTTTATTTTTTACTATCTGTGTTCCACTGTGGAAATTTCTGTTGACTTCCTGTCCCAGAGGCACAACAGGATTTAAAGGAAATCTCACAAAGTGAAGGTAATTCCTTTTTAGATAGTTGTCCCCGGAACAGGTATCCCTACTGGAGATTTCCCCTTAATTTTCCTTTTACTTTCTTTCTAGTTGACACCAATACAAATAGAGTGTGAATCTCCCCAAAGAGGAAACAGACAATAAAATCAGAGGGCTAACCCTTTCTCATGCTATCAAAAATGAAAAAAAAAAAAGCGAAAAGATTTTGCCTAGAGATATACTTTAAAAAGTAAGAGCGATTACTGCATTATTTTTGTCTGATCTTGATTCATGAGACAGGTTTAATTTAAGCCATTACAGAACCATTTGTCAATGTAGAAATATGCCTGAAACACCAAGTCACACCTTGACCATTTCAAAATTTCATGAGGCAGGTCAGAACTGTTCAACATGTGAAAAAGCTGAGCCATAAGTAAATGTATTCATTAGTCACATGCATTCGCACAAAGAAATGTTAATGTGCAAATGTTTTCTACAATGAGACAGGATAGCTTGACATTTGAAACTGTCATTTTTTCAAAAAGCACGACCGACTTTGAAGCTTGTGTTTCAGAATTAAGATCGAGTCATTCCCTTTTGTCTCCTATGCCTACACTGAGATGAAAAGAAATACAGCAATGAAGCAAATTTGTTTAACAGAGAATACCAAAGGTCGAAGATACAGCTTTGGCAACTCTTATAAAATGAGCTTTCCCAAGGACAGTTATGCTGACTGAAGTGTCTTTTTACTTTTCCAATAAAAAAACCATAGATAATAGATTTACCTGTACAGTCAAAAGATCACATTATATTGTTCTGCACCATCATTAGGCAATTTGATTTTGTGATCCTATGTGACAGGGTTTATTATGTCTCTATGGCCCTCTCTACAGCCAAATAAAAAGCTGTGACAGTGGGTTCTGGGCATGCACTTTGAATAAAGCGGTCCTGTGTATGGCAAGTTTGATTGTGAATAGAACTTTCCTGCCACCCAGAAACAATAAACATATGCATACAAAATGATTTACTTGTGAGGCTGTTTTTGAATTACCATAATGTAAAAAATGCAATATGTATGGTCAGTCACCAGTGGTGACCTGGCCTGTGTGGGTAAGGCACTTGGAAGTGATGCCGCAAGGAGAGTAGTAGTAAGAAATATCAGAATTCCCATCCAATCTATATAACTGCTATAACATAGCTCAATTCAGCACAAAGGCTATCGTTCCTATTATTACCGTTATCAAACGCAAGTCCACCATGCACATTTCAATTTGCTTTTTTTTCTGACAATTTCAGCACTGAAGGAACCAGCTTACACGCAGACTAATAATCTGGAGCATACTTCTCATGTCTCCTTTCTAAAAATGGCAATACCCATTTAAAACACTTTATTTGTTGCTAAGCAACATCACGAATGCTTCAGGATAAATGTGGCATCATTAACTCTTCCTGAACAACATTCTAAGTTGTAACCTGAATGGTTATTGCCGCAGAGACAGCTGTGCATTCCAAAATTGTCTGTCTGAAGAATAAAAACCTCATGAATACAAGCCGGATTAAATGCTTGTGCTAAATGCAGGTGAAGAGGTCAAAAATGTTATTTTCAAAGCATTGCTAGTTACTGATATGAAATGCTATGTTTTATTGCTGTAACCAGCCTTAATGCTGAACTCCAGTCTAATAGCTCTGTATTTATTAATGAATAAATAATAATAAAAAATACATTTAATAATAATAATAAAAATAAATAAATAAATAAAAATAATAAATTTGACTTGGAACCAGCCTCTTGCTGACCTCAATACAGCAGAGCTCAGACTGGTGGAGGGAGAAACAGTACAAGGAGCTAATTAGTTGTGCTTCAGACTTCATGCGATAAAAAGGAGCATGCTGATAATAGGAGAGAGCAGAGATGGTCCTAACAGTCTGTTTCTTCTCCTTTCATTGTCGAAAGACAGGCTGGGAAAGGGACAAGACCTGTAAGTGTTATTTGATTGCAACAGAGATCTTCACTACTGCTGGACAGAGCTGTCCTGAGTGACGGTGCTATGTGAATCTCAGACCTGGGTAAACAGCAATACAAATCCTTTGGCAAGTAAACATAAAACTCTATTTAGTTAAGTTTCAGATGTTATTTTTACGTTTTTTTCACATCTATTTCCATTGCCAAGGGTTTAGAAAAAATAGACTTCTTTAAGATATTAGAAAAAAGTAATTGCTTAGTAGAGCTCCTGGGCAATACACCAAAATGAACAGAGGGCACTCCAATGTCTAAGACAAAGGCAACAAACCATAATGTTTCATAAGACACAAACTCTTGAAGTGGTCTTGACTGAATGGTAATAGTTTGTGAGTTCTGGTATACAGCCATTATTTTTGTATGCAATAGCAGCTAGCGACTGGTTCCATTGTCTATTAGCACTTAGCAAATACACCTGCTCACAGCATGTTTATTCATAAGGTTCATTCAGGCTTCAATAATAAGTTACCGAGAAGGCTCAGAACACTCGGGATTGCTAGCTTTTGTTATATAAGCCTACATGTACATTTATTCCTATACCAATGCTTTTGCGGAATACAACATAAGTATTGAAGAAACATTGTTGTATAAATTCACATTTGTTGCACCTTCTTGAGACCTCCAGGTGTCTTCTGTTTTTTTCTTAATTTGTGTATACAATGTAACCAGAAATGGTTCAAAGGTAAGCAGTACAGTCCCAAAGGTTGACAATGTTTAGATTACCAAAAACCAAATAGAAATGTAAGTTTCAGACTTGTTCAAAAAGGTCTTTTTAGGAACAAAAGCAAGGGGTTAAAAACGTAAAGCTTTTTGCAGCAATAGAATGAAAGAGCTTACTTTAGCTTTAAAGTGGACCTTTACCCAGTTTGGCTAAAAATCACATCAGCATGCAGCTCTGAAATATGAAATCATCTTACATTCATTAGTTAAACAAACATATTTTTATTTTACTTCCAATTACTTGTTTTCTACTTCCTGGTTCTCTTTGGTAAAAGAGATGTAATGTGTCCAGGTGTTGCATCCTGGGAAGGTTACATCAGCAGAGCATTGCTGGGAAATCTCATTTGTAATCTCATGAGATCTCAGGGAAAGGTATTGTCCTCCCCTGAGATGATGTGCATGGTCACATGTCCTAGTCAGTGTCAGAGTTCCAGGAAGTAAAGGGAGATGGAATAATCTGCCCTTGGCAAAAATGACCACTGTGAGAAGGGGGAGGAAAAGAAAAACAATGTATGGAAAGAATACAAAGCCTGCAATTATCTATCAGTATGTGTTTGTAGATTGGCATTACTAAACATTTCTAAAGGTACTTTTGTTGTTATTTTAAAGATATAGGTAAAGTTCCTCCTTAGCGCTATTGTTCCATGTTCCACCCATATTTAGGGTATATCATGAAATATATTGCCATTGAGCAGCCTCTCCTCCCTCAACCCATCACCCCACTTACCTGAATCTAAGCGTGTTTCTCCCTGCAGGCTTCTGTGTATTTTAGAATTTGATGCAGCTGCACATCCACATTACTCATTCACAGATCCACTGACAGGATCTGTGAATGCATAAACTACAAGTCCCATCTTCCACTGCGGCAGAGAGACTCATAGATCTCAATGGTGTACAAGTGAGGTGATGTTGCTGCACTTGTAGTCCATCAATAACTTCCACCAGCTCCATAACCGAATGTCTGTATCTTGGTCTGGACCTGGGGCCTGAGGAATAGTCTGCAAAGCTTTGTGAAAAATGCAAAAAATGATTAAATTCACATTTTTCCCTTTTTCAATATGGGTGTATTTATTTATTTGTTTTGCAAAAAGTGGATAATGCCTTTAAGTCTAGAAAGTTGATTCTAACATTCCCTACAGGTGTGTCAACAATAATTATAATTACTTATGTAAAGACATCAGCTAAAAACTAGACAAACAACAAGTTGTAACCTGATGTTTTCTATATCAATGCAAGGACATTGCCAATAAAATGGTAAAGGGTTATAAAAAGGCATAACACAAATTATAACAGTCAATAAAACATCTGCAATAACAGAGCTGCCTAGGAATAGTTTCCCATGAGGGCCACTAGGTGGCAGCACAGTACAGAACAGCAGTTTCCTAGAGCTGCAGGAGACCCACACAAAAACACACATAAAAGTGGGGTTCCCCTTTCATGTTGAAGTCTGCCTTTCAAATCAGGACCTGCCGTTCACATCAGAGCCCCCCTTCCACATCAGAGTTCCCTTTTCCATCAGAAGCCCCCTTCATTTCAGGAGCACTATTGTTTCACATCAGAGTCCCCCTGCTCACACTAGGAGCCTCCCATTCACATAAGAGGCCCCTTCTGTTAACATTAGAGCCCCCCTTCACATCAGGAACTCTCTTCACGTCAGGAGCCCTCCTGTTACATCAGAAGCCCTCCCTTTACATCACAAGTTCACCTGTACCTCTAAAGCCCTCTGTTCACATCACGGGCCCTCCTTTCACATCAGAAGCCCCTCTACACATAAAAGTTCCCCCTTTATATCTGAGCCCGCATTTCACATCAGAGATTCCCCTTCACATCAGAAGCCTCCTCCACATTAGAAGCCCCCTTCACATCAGTCCTCAGTCCCCCCTTCACATCAGAGTCCTACCATCACATTTGGAGCCGCAGACGGATGGAGGTGAACTTCCGTCCTTTTCTAAATGGATCCCACTCTCCCAGCATTAGCTTCATTCATTTCCATGGTGCTGTTGGCCCACCTGTCTGCACCATGGAAAGGCATGACACTGTGAGAAAATTTTGAGGCATCCCTGGAGAAGTCAGAAGGCACCCTGCTTGAGAAAGACTGTCCTAGAGAACAAAGTAATCAACAATACAGTACAATTACTCAGCACAAAATGTAAGGTAGGAGCACTAAGACATAAATGGTATAGTTCAATCAGGTACATATGCAGTTACTTGAGTTTGACCTCTACTGGCAATATATCTCTTCAAGAACAGGACTGGTCTGGTAACCCACACGGACACTGTAAGGGATTACATGAGCAATCTCAATGACCAGAGGCTGAAGTATCCCCAGAAGCAGAACCACCCCACTGGAAATGCAGTATCCCAGAAGAGTGCCCAGGCACCGATGCCCACCTGGCGCAGTCAAAGCACCTGGGGATGGGAAACAGTGAAGTTGACATCCCCTGATGAGTCAAGGAGTTCAGGGACTTGTGGGAGCCCAGGGGATTGTGCGAGGCCATAGAATTCATAGAAAGGAAGTTAAAAGGGTCTCTGAGTATGTTACATAAAGGTTCCCTCCACCACATTCTGTGAAATATTCTGTCTGTATTAAAGCAGCAGACAGCATTAAACTGCAAATTTTGTATATTACTCTCAAAAACGCAAGATAAAGTCAAATAACAAAGTAAAATAAACAGATTATTATAACCCTAAAAAGTGTAGGTCATTCCTTTAGAGAGGTTGCAAAAAAAGCCAAGGTGTCAGTGAGTACAGTTTCCTATAAATGAAAAGCCACTTGAAAACTGGGAAAAACTCTAATGTGAACGTGTCATCATACAAAACTTGCTAAGTTAAGCCATACCTGTAAAAAGATTAGTTTAAAACAGAACTCCAGGATGTGCAAAAAAAACCCTCTTGAATTTGGGCTACAGCCACACTGCAAGGGTTAACTGTTTGTTTGTCTAGGGCAGGGGTGCCCATTAGGTAGATCGTAATCTACCAGTAGCTCTTAAAGCTGATGCTGGTAGATCACGAAGGGTGTGAATGGCGGCCCCCTTATTCCATTTTGGTATATTTATTTAGCTGTGCACACATGATTACCTATTAGCCTGAGTCTGCTGAGCCAAGCTCCCTGACACCTTTCTGGTGGATACTGGTGGTTGAAGTGCTATGTATTACATCAAAGACTATTAGTTTACACAGCTTGTTGCAAAATACCGCAAGGTGACCCAGGAGAGAGAGAGAGCGGGGAGAGACAGCCAGGAAAGAGAGAGAAAGGAGAGACAGCCAGGAGAAAAAACAAGGAATGACAGCCAGGAGAAAAAACAAGGAATGACAACCAGGAGAGACAGCGAGGAAAGACAGCCAGGAGAGAGAGGAGAGACAGCCAGGAGAGAGAGCAAGGAGAGACAGCCAGGAGAACGAGGAGAGACAGCCAGGAGAGAGAGTGAGGGAGGTTTTTTTTTTCGTTGGTAGATCTCATGTAGCTTGTCATTTCAAAAGTAGATCTTAACATAAACATTGTAGGCACCCCTGGTCTAGGGGATGGTTTAAAGAAAATATACTTACCTGATCCACGATCCCACCTGGCTGCTTGACTGGCCTTGCAGCCTCTCCAGGGCTCCAGCAGGCTAAAGACCCATGACACCTTCATGGGTCTTTAGGTCCATTTACTTGCACTAAACATGAAGACGCCAAGGGACATATCACAGCCGGAGTGGAGGGGAAAAGAGGTGAGTGCTGACTGCCGCAGGACCGAGCATCAGGTGAGTATATTTTCTTCATTCCGGCCCCTACGCTATGCACCACTGCAAGGGTTAATTTTTGCACGTCCCTTTGTTCTGCTTTAAATACTCACCTTTCCTTCTGCCTGTACAGCCAAATGCCTCTCTGATCCTGAGACATCTTCTGCTGAAGTCCACAGGAAAATCAACACTTCTCTTTAGTGGATCTCCTGTTTACCCACAGCTCTCACTGGTTTCTCCTTCTGACCTTAACTTCACTATTGTGCAAATGCGTGGAGGCCACAGGCTGACTTATTTCTTCTTTTTAAAAAACAATGGTGGGGATTTATCAAAATTGGAGCAGACAAAATCTGGAGCAGATTTGCACTGCAACCCATCAGCTTCTCTGTCTCATTTTCAAATCTTACCTGAGCAAACTGAAGAGAGATGCTGATTGGTTGCCATGGGCAACTGCTTGACATTTTCTCTGCTCCAGTTTTTATAAATTTCCCCCAATATCTTTTTTATTTTTCTAAATGTAAAATGCCCTCTAAATACCTCTCTTTTCAAATAGATTCCCTCTTTCTCTGATTCCCGCCTATGATGATGCATTAGGCCCCTTTCAGACAGGCACTCCGGTCAGGTCCGCCTGTCAGTTTTTCAGGAGGATCTGATAGGAAACCCGGTGTTAATTTATAGACAACCGGATCTAAATGGACGAGTGTCCGCTTACATCCGTTTACTGAATGTAGTCCAGAAAACCTCATTGTGGTGGATCAGTGGGTAATCTGATGTAACTGGACACATGCCTGTTCACATTTGATTCCCTATAGACCTAACATGGGTCCGGTAAGATGCAAGATGAGAGGAAAATGCTGGACAGACATGCATGTCACAGTGAACTGCTCCAATCAGCAGGGGATCTGTACACAGATCCCCTGCTGATCGGAACTGACAGGCGCAGGCGTGAAAGGGACCTTACTGTTGTGTGCTCGGCGAGGTAAGTAAGATGACGCGCTGGCGCTGACTCGAGTATAAGCCGAGGGGGGCACTTTTCACCCAAAAAAATGGGCTGAAAATCTCGGCTTATACTCGAGTATATACGGTAATACAAGCTCAGGAATTTTTTTGTTAATCACTTCTTGAATTTGTATCGACTAAAAAACAAAACATCCAAATATCTTTTTCCAAGAAAGATCATTTTTTATACACCTGCCTATTCTAATGGAATAAAATTCATAATGATGATTTGCTGTAATGCTTCCTTTTGGCAATCACTTTTCTATGCACCATCTACTCTATATTTTGATTTTACTATTAGTTATTTGGCCTGCTCTATGGATCAGTCCACATATTTTATTATGGTAGTACTGCATCCCCTGAAATATCCTCATAACAAAATTCTGAAATGATCTCCTATTTACTTCTACCACGTGGATAATCCAGAAATGTTCAGCCAACACCTCGCTAACTGGTCTGCCATGTTTTCCCACCACTGTGTGTTACAGTCAGTCCCTAAACATATTTATTTTATAGATGAGCTGATGAACTGTTATGCTGTTGTGTTATAGCACTTAACACCTAGAAAAAAAAACAACCTTTTTTTATAAGTGATGTTTTCTATATGCCCATTTTATTACCAACTACCCTGCTTCCTTCATGAGTCAAAAGTCAAAGCCAATCCTTTGTTGTACAGAAAACATGTCTCTCTATTTGGTCCCATATTTTTGCTGGGTTCTTGACATCTCTAAACATGTACGACTGTAAAATAACCCCAAGGTAAAGAGAGCAATGGACTGCTGCAAAGTATTAGAACTTTGCTGGGCTTTTCTTTTCCAGAATACATTACTTTTCAAAACGTCTGGGTCTCTCTGCAGAGTTTGCAAGGTGAACTTTAATGGTCAATCACCATAAGCTGTCAAAAAACATCCCCCCTTCCCCTCCACAAATGAATTCTTCAAAATAACAGTGTGAGTGCCTTTGTCTCGTCTAAACGGTAGGAATCTGTATGCTTTCCTGTAGTCTTGCTGTATCCTCTCCACAAATCTTTTTCTCTCCCAATGTATTCTTTTGATTGGTCTAGGACTCTAGGTTAATTCCAATTTCCTTTGGTAATGCATTGTTGGTTTCTCTGCTAGATCCAAGTTACTGATACAGATAGGGTTATTCACAAAAGGGTGAAGCGTTTTGAGAAGTCAGGAGAAGTGAACAATCTAGGCCAAAATAGCTGATTTGGAAAAATTCTCCAATTCAGCTCACTTTTCTGTTTACCTCTATTGAGGAGATTTTAGGTCTGTCTACAAATAACATACTGTATAGCTAGGTTAAAATGTGTTGTAGATGCCACAAATCTATAGCTAGGTTAAAAGCTTATATTCTAGAGTCAAAGGATCTATGGCTAGATTGTGACCACAAAACTGTTATAAAAAGACATTATGGATAACCTAGCAATTGTTGTACATCAGATAAATAAAGATTCTACCTCTGCAAAAAGATAACAGTATATCAATACTGCAATTCAGAGCAGATGTGAGATTGTTAACAAGATTAGTCAGTATGAATCTTTCTTTTATCGTGTTGAATAACCAGAGAACATTTCTTTTTTTTTTCCACTGACACTTGTTCTAAAAATATGTTTGTATAGGTCCATTATCCTCTGAATAAAAACTACACCCACGCATTCTGTGGCAGCTTTTTCAATTTGACTGGATGTAGGAAGGTATGAATCAGCCTGAACAAGTAGAACACTATACATTTCCTGACTGTCTGTATTTCACAGTAATACAAGTCATTAGTATTAACCCCTTATGGCACATTCTGTCAGTGAGATGCAAAAATACAAACTGTGAGGAGAGAACAGAGAAAATGCTGCAGCGCTGTTATTTAACATTGTCTCAATAGTCTATGGTTTTGGCTAACAAGCAGTAAATATATGCAAAAACATAAACAAATAAAATGAAAGTTACCAAATAGGTAAGAACTTGCCTGTTTCTCCACCGCTCGCTCCCGTCTGAAGATTCTTGAGTGGCCATGAAGGATCATGGGGTGGGCGCATGCGCAGTAGAGATCTTCGCCTGGGAGAAGAGGAGAGACACGGTGTAAGTCAATGCATGCAGCCGGCAGCGTGCACGTGGACAGACACCATGGGACGCAGAATTCACAGCAGTCAGCACCTTTATAGGTGACTGGAACCAGAGCTGGAGGGACTCCTGAAAACTACTGGAAGAAGATGATCGGATCAAGAGGCAATATTTACGCTAAGTCCTTAAAGCAGCATGGGGGAAATCGCAAAAAAGTACCATACCCAAAATTGGCCATAGCCAAAGGTTTAACAGCTTTTACCGATCATCAATGTAGTGTTAACTGTGATTGATAGTCCTATAATTACTACTTGCACTACGATGTTCATGGTGATATACAACATGTGTGGGAAACACTCTCTACATATGCAAATTTTTATTCGTATGCTGTCTAATGAAACCAACGAGTGGTTTCACCTGGAGGAAGGGGAACTAACCGCTAAAATCTGAACCAATGAACGGAAAGGAAGAAAGAGGCGTGATCTAACTATTTAAGAAACAGTTCTCCCAACCTCAGAGTATGTCCTGACGAAGCCCCGCATAGCAGGAGGGGCGAAACGCGTCGACAGATAGACAGAGACCAGGCGCATAATCACCATACAATAAGTGGATGCACGATCCAAATATCAAGGAACACTGCTAAGCTTCTAATTGGGATTTAGGGGTTCTCAGTGACGGACAGACTACACCCAGAACATCCAGGAAACTGTCTAAAGATCCATCAGGTGGAAACATCCCTTGAATCCACTGTTGGGGATCAGATCACAACAAATCATCCCCTGGAGGAAATAACAAGACGTCCACACACCTGAATGGACTACTATACTACACAGGAGAAGATCTTCAAACCGCCCGGACTATAAAGGGGGAAAAAAACTTCAGTAACGTGAGTGACAAAAAGTTTCGTACTTTATGCCCTACAGGAAACACACTTATATCATTATTTGATTATATGATATAATCTCATAACAAACTGAGGAAATCAGAATCGCTATTACTGATCTGTCCAGATCCCTCCCTTCCACTTATACCCTGGAATATATAGTATAATCATCCCTGATTTTCCCACTCCTGGGATATCCCCCCAGTTTATACAGCCCTTGCAAGTTGGTACATGGATGGGTTAGTTTGTGAAGGGATAAAGACCGACATAATTTATACATCGGTCATTACCCCTTACGGTGAAATCTATATCAAGTGCTTATGAGGATCGATCCACATACAATTTATGATTGTCTGTATTTTACTCAGTTTTAATGGTGGTGAGTGAGCTAAGTGTGATGTTCTATATCTTCTTCAAATAAAATTAATTTTTGTACAATACACTCGCTTGTCCGGATCCCTAAATTGACCACTACTAACTTGTTATCTCCTAAAGAGTTAATCCCATTTTCTTTTGCATCAATTAACCTGGTTACGGATCGGAACACACAAGCAGTTACGCAAACTCCAATAGGGTGACTACAATTAGTCGGATCTCCAGGCAGGAACACAAATCCCCTTTTTCACATGATATACAACATGTGATGCAATCATCGTATCTGCATGTCAGAGCACAGAGCCCGGGATAGCCATCAGTGGCGACGGAGGGAGGGGGCGCACACTTTCCGCACCCTTCCCTCATTCTTACCACACCATACAAGCGATTGGGCAGCTCTATAGCCATCTGAACGCTTGTATGTATCCAAGGCTTACTCAAACTTTCTAGCTTCGAATCACATGCAGGGGGGCGTGCACGAACAGGAGCAGGAAAGGATGTTTAGAACCACCCACTCACACTTTTGTGTCAGGTGTCCGGCCATTTATTTACAATCGACCGCACGGCGAGCAGTTAACTACCAAAAGTGTTATTCTGCACTAAAACCTTCATTCTATCTCTTTTTTTTTCTTATTTGCTATTTTAAAAAGCCAGTATAAATGAATAGTAAGGGTGGGAAAAAAACAATTCTAGTTTTAACAAATAATTTTTGGCATATAAATTCTTAATGGTCCACATACTGGGGAAAGTGGCAGGGGTGCGTCCATTTCATAAATACATTGTGTTGAGAGGTGTCCCTCTTTCATCTCAGAGAGTTGGAAGGTACTGTATGTGGCAAAAAAGTAACCACATGTACATGCTGATGTTGCCCTTACTACTTTCATCTTGTATGTTCTAAATAAGAGCGGATATCTGTTGGCCTTTACCATGAAGAATAACCCATGTGTTTCTCGATTATTACCAGAGAACTGGGTTTATTCAGCATGCTATTTAACTTTGGGGAACTTTTGGGGAAAAAGTTCCCCAAAGTACCTTTTACCAGGTCACTAAATGCAGAGTGCCCCCCCCGAGGAGAAAGCCCCCTGGGCACCTAAAACAAAGTCAGATTAGGTGGTTCATTCTCATTATGTGTATCAAAAATATTACTGTTAGTTTATAAGAGATATAGTGATATAAAACCAGCCATGAACTTTAGATGACAGTCAGGCCGTGCAAAACCCAACTGTAGTTTGTCATTGACAGCAACTTAGTAACGTACCCATTTGACACCTGTGTCAGACAATTATTCCAATTGCAGTGTATCTCTGCTTTTCTTCTAGTACAGCACATCGTAGCACAGAGCACATTAAGCCATCCTTCCCAGTTTTAATAATACAAGATATTAGTTCTGGATAGATTAATTGTTTTAGTGATTCCAGATTTATATGTATTTCTTATAGTTATATATAATGGCACACATTCACCGTGGCATTGTTTCAATAAGCTTATGCAATGTCACATTTATTTCCACCCAGAGTGGCATTCATTTTCCACCAAGATCTTGTAATGATGATGGGAGAGTCGGGCCACTGCATGAAGTCTGCTCCAGCACATCCCAAACATTCTCAATGGGGTTAAGGTCTGGACTCTGTGATGGCCAATCCATGTGTGAAAATGTCACATGCTCCCTGAACCACTCTTTCACAATTTGAGCCCGATGAATCCTGGCATTGTCATCTTGGAATATGCCCAATGGAAAAACCTGATGATTCAGCACATAACAGTACTGTTCAGGACATAACGTTGCTAAACTTAGACCTAACTAACTGAAGCAACCTCAGATCATAACACTTATCCAATGGAGGGCTTTTACCTATTTGCTTAGCTAAATCCAGGTGGTGACTTTTTTTTTGCAAGGCAGTGTATATTTTGTACATCTACTGGCCAATTTGATAAAACTTGGGAATTTTTTTTTTTTTTTTACACTCTGTTTATTGTACTCATAAATTGTACAGCTATACAAATATACAAAGTTCAAATACATTTTTGTTCAGAGTCAATATAACAGTTGCAGAAAATTAAGATCAATAAATATATATATAAGTTGTAAATATTGTGTCATGAGGCATAAGCATTAAGACAGAAATAAAAATAATATAGTGAGCAGGGTAATTAAGTAGAATACAATGTAAGTCTAGAATTACACCAGGGCTCCCAGATGTTATAGAACATTTTGGGACAGTTATGTTTCCCACACTTGACTTTCTCATAATATATTAGTTGCTGAACAAGACGCTTCCATTGAATTAAAGTGCGTGGAGAAGGGTTTATCCAATGGACAGGTATTGTTTTGCGGGCCATAAATACAATTTCCCTGAGAAATGTCCTGATATATCTAGGCCATTGCTCCTCATCCAATAACCTGAATAGACAGATTTTCTGAGTACATGGAATTGACACTGTTAGTATATATTAACCGATGGCTTTTACCCAATTCCAAAAAATTAGCTATTACTGGGCAAACTGATATGAGACATATACAATTAGCTTGTGTTTGAGCATTGCAAATACAATTAGTGGACGTCAGGCATCCCATTTTATAAAGACAGGTGGGAGTTAAGTGAGTTTGGTGGGTATTATAAAGTTGGGTTAATTGATTATTAATTGCTAGAGCACTTTAAGTGTGATGAGCATGCCACTCCAGTCTTCATCAGAAATTGTGGCCATAAGGGATTACTATTTAACCTTCTCCATAATAGGGGATTTACTTAGTTTGTTATGTATCAATTGGAAATATAGGGGGGATTGATTTTGAATATAGCTTTACACGGGTTATGTACAAAATAATGATTTGACTTATTCTAAATATGAATTATTTGTATATTTCAAACATTTTGTTTACCTCAGATTAAAAAAACCAAGGTTGTACAAAAAGTAATTTTCAGAGATAAAGAACATATGTGACTCACTGTCTAGGACAGTACTTACTCCCACACTATGTTCCATATGAAATCTGTCTTTCCTGAGAAACTCAGCTACTTTTGGACATTGACATTTTTTCCACTGCAGTTTCAATTTTTTCTAACCAAATGCAATTAACCTGTTAACCAGATACTTATGATTAATTTTCCCCCCACTGTAAATAAAATGGAAATTTCATCGTACACCATATTATTTTTAAACAATACAAAACTACTAATTTTAAAACTACTAATACTAAAGTATATGTTGTCATTGAGCATTCATTACAAAGAAAAAGCCCCAGATGGAAGCTGGAATGCTCTCTGATTGCATACTTTTTACTCTAGAGCAGAAACATCACTCTCATTGGAGCAATTTTTAGGTTTTTTACAACTAGTACTACTTTGTGACACATTCCTCTTAAAAAGAAAATTAGGCTAGAAAGGATATCTAAGATAGATTACACACCAGAAACCCACCATTTATACATTTCTGTTCTGTCCACCTCCACCCATTTATATGAGCCATTGCACAGGAGTAAAACCCACACATGAGAGGAATCAGAATTTATGCTTCTGGGTGAGACATATTATCGTGCTTATTGAGCTCTCTGTGCTGATAAACTGTCTAAATGAAGGCAGAACCCAGCTGGCCTGCCAGCTCACTCACACGCAGAGAGAATGAAAGACTGGGAGGGGATTCCCTGCAGCAAGAATATACTGCCATAATAAATATATTCTGTAGAATTAAGGATGAACGGATACCGATAATAGTATCGGTGCCGATACCAAGTATTTGGGTGAGTACTCATACTCGCCCAAATGCTCCGATAATTATCACTGATACTAGAACTTCCGGTCAGAGGGAGATTTCCTCTGACTGGCAGTGCCGCAAGGAAACGTGTAGTTGGCTTTGCAGCCAATCAGGAAGCTAGAGTCGGCTTCCCGACCAATCAGGAAGCCGGATGCATGCTGTTTGTCCGGCTCAATGCTGTTTGACTGTAAAGCCGACTTCCCGGCCCAGCAGCATTGAGCCGGACAAACAGCCGGCTTCCTGAGCAATCAAGAAGTTAGGCGGCGGGTAATGCCACCCAGCTTCCTGAATGGCCAGGAAGTCGCCCCCATGCTAGTGGAAGTACCGGTATCGGTACTCAGTATTGGCGAGTACCGAAAGAAAAGTATTGGTGCTTGATACCGATACTGGTATCGGTGCATTCCTATGTAGAATGTATATTTCATAACGAGGCTTAATTACCAAGGCAATTATTCTACAGGAGTTGGATTAGAGCCAAAAAAATTGCTTTAAAATACATCCTCTGTATGTCTTGGACAAATTCCCCCCCAAAAAAAAAAAGTTTATGATTTGTTATTTTTATTTGGATGCTCCTTAGATGATGTTAACTAGTCTGTGTACTGACATGCATGGGTTTCTACCTCAGTACCATTTGCTGATGAATCTGAAACTTGCAGAGGGGTTATATGAATATTATTTTAACTGAAAGTAAATGTTTTGCCCAGCAGGGAAAATTATTGTTTATCAGCATGCAATATCAAAATTGGCCACATGATGGAGCTGAAAAGAAACAGCTCTATTTACAGTAGTTTAGACCATTTTCCTTTAATAATAATAATAATTTAAAAAATCCTAGCATTCCTCTGCCCAATGAGAAGGAAACAAAAGGAATTTGGGAGTTCAGAGAAGAGAATCTACTGCCACCCGCAGCACATGTATGTAGGAAAGAGCCCATATTGCTCTTAGGCAGCATCGCAGATATGGATGGACTTGTTTTGCTCTGTATTTGTGAGCTGAAACTATATTAGCATCTTTCATTTACTGATTGTATGTTTCTATGTTCTTTCACCTGCTTCACCCACCCTAGTTTGTTAATAAAGCATAAAGATTTCACTCAGTCTGGCTTATTGCAGAATAGAAGGGTTTAGCTGCATGTCAAGCTATACACAGGCCACATGGTAACATGTAGTGGGGACAAAACAGTGAACCTGTTCTTTGTCTATGCAGGGCATAATAACAGGTTCCTTTTGATGGTGGTCCCACTGGCAGCTTGTATTTATCTTCCCTGCTGCTCTGTGTGGCCACCATGAGTGAAGACATTTAGCTCTACAAATTCCAAGTCACAGTTTGGAGCTTACACAGGGCTGAGGACTCTCTCCCCTACACCATGTAGCTGTGATGGGTGCCTAAGCAGCCAGTCACCAAGCACCAGTTCTGTCATATCAGAGGAAGCGAAGTAAGTCACATGCGCCCCCATATTCAAATTTTTCTTTACTTCCTGTGGGTGAACAGAGCATCAACAGGATAAAAAAATGGTAAGGTAGGTTGCTTACAAGACTGTCATTTAAGTGAATGCACTTTATGAATGGATGGACTATGCAACTGCACTAAGGCTATCTGAGTTTTAACTTGTAAATCACAAGCTGTGGACTAGGCTGGTGCTGGCCCCCCTAACTGAATGAGGGCCCCAAAATGTTTTCACACAGGGGTCCTCTTCTTACTATGTCTGCCACTTGTTCCCACACACATGTAGTTTATATATAGTTGTAGTTGTTTTGCACCTTTAGTGCTTTATAGTCAGCTTATATATGGGACATCATCAACCTTCCTCACATATTGAATGGCAAGGATAGAAGATGTAAGGTCTTCATGTACAGTATATGATCCTTAAATTACTGCTAGCTGCCACTGTGGATCAGGCTAAGAAAGAGGAGTCTCCAGGGACGTGCGGTCAGTGGAGGCAGGTAAGGCAGAGCCTCACCTAGTATTATGAAGAAAAAAGGTGTCAGCTTCAAACCTGAAGCTGACAGCTTTTTCTCCATTCAGAGCGGCTTGTTACAGGTTACACAGCAGGGAAATCCCCCCCGCTGTGTAACCTATCATGGACGGAGCACTGCCTGTTAATTACAGGCAGCGCTGCATCCAGCTTTTGACAGGTAGTTAGGTTACACAGCAGCGGGCTTCCCCAATGCTTGTGTAACTTAACTTGGTGAGGCAAGAGCTGCCATAGCCTCTACTCTGTGTTAGAGGTCTGAGCTCTGTGGATGGCTTGGATCAATGGCTCCTCCCCACACAGGTGGGATGGGCGGGGCTTCAGTGTGGGCGGCGGAGCTTCGCTGGGCTGGGGGGTGCCTTACCCAGCAGATCACTGGGAGTCTTATATATGCCTATCTGAACTGTGGATGGTGACTAGGGAGTAAGGAAGGTGAAATTAGGATGGATAAGGGTAGTTTAAAGTCCATTTCCACTTTTGTAAGTGATTAGCATTTAATGTGGTAATATAGAAGTGCAGTGTTGATATATATATATATATATATA